>NC_058135.1:283544-313363 GCF_016433145.1 Gracilinanus agilis | reverse complement strand
TGGTAGGATGTCTCATCATTGTCATTCTCTTCAATGAAATTGTTGATTGTTTCTATGATTTCTTCTTTGACTAATTGGTTTTAGAGAATCATATTGTTTAATTTCCACTTGGTTTTTGATTTGCCTGTCCTAGTGCCCTCACTAATTATTATTTTTATTGCATTATGATCTGAGAAGGTTATATTTATTATTTCTTCTCTTTTGCATTTGTTTGCAATGTTTCTATACTCTATTACATGGTCAATCTTTGTGAATGTACCATGTGCAGCTGAAAAGAAGGTGTATTCCTTTTTGTCCCTATTTATTTTTCTCCACATATCAATTAAATCTAATTTTTCTAGGACTTCATTCACCTCTCTTACCTCTTTCTTATTTATTTTTCTGTTTGATTTATCTAGATCTGAAAGAGGAATATTTAGATCTCCCACTAGTATGGTTTTACTATCTATTTCCTTTTTTGAGCTCTGCCAGTTTCTCCTTCATGAATTTGGATGCTATGCCACTTGGTGCATACATATTGAGCAATGTTATTTCCTCATTGTTTATACTGTCTTTAGTCAGGATGTAATGACCTTCCCTGTCTTTTTTAATCATATCTATTTTTACTTTGGCTTTGTCAGAAATCATAATAGCCACTCCTGCTTTCTTTTTCTCATTTGAGGCCCAAAAGATTTTGCTCAAGCCCTTAACCTTAAACTTGTGTATGTCCACCCGCCTCATATGTGTTTCTTGTAGACAATATATGATAGGATTTTGGTTTCTGATCCACTCTGCTATTTGGTTCCGTTTTATGAGCGAGTTCATCCCATTCACATTCAGAGTTATAATTATCAGTTGTGCATTCACTGACATTTTTGTATCCTCCCCTAGTCCCACTCCTTCTTCTTACACTATTTTCTTTTAAACCAGTGGTTTGCTTTGAGCCGGTATCCCTTATCCCCTCCTTTGATTAACTTCCCTTTCTACCCCCTCCCTTGTTATTCCCCTCTGTTTATTTTTAAAGTCCTAATGAGTTCCCTCCCCCTTCTTCTCCCCTCCCTTTTATGACCTCCCCACTCCCCTGCTCCTCTTGGTTTATCCCTTCTGACTTTCTCAGTAGTGTTGGATAGAGTTTTTTAGCCCAGTGGATAATATAGCTACTCTTCCCTCTCTGGGTTGATTACACTGAGAGTAAGGTTTAAATATTACCTATTAATACTCTCTTCCTCTCCTTATAATAGTATTTGTCCCCTCCCCTTCCCATGCCCTCTTTGTGTGTAATAGAACATCCTATTTTTCTTATTCATTCAAGTTTCTCTTGGTGCCATTTACTATTCACCCCCCTCTTCCCACCCCCCATGTCATCTTAGACCATTTAGTATTCCAACCTCTCCCTATGAATTATTCTTCTGATTGCTATAATAGTGAATACTATAATAGTGAATAGAGTTCACTACAGAGAGTTATACATAGCATTTCTCCACAAAGGAATACAAATAATTAGATCTTATTGAATCCCTTAAAGAGGCAAATTTATAAAATTATGAGTTTTCTTTCTTTCCCCTCTGTTTCTTATTTACCTTTTCATGTTTCTTTTGATTTTTGTGGTTGGATATCAAACTTTCCATTTAGTCCTGGTCTCTTCTGTGCAAATACTTGGAAATCTTCAATTTTGTTGAATGCCCAAACTTTCCCCTGGAAGTATATAGTCAGTTTTGATGGGTGGTTGATCCATGGTTGAAAGCCCAGCTCTCTTGCCTTTCTGAATATCATATTCCAAGCCTTGCGGTCTTTTAGCATGGAGGCTGCCAGATCCTGTGTGATCCTGATTGGTGCTCCTTGATATTTGAATTGTCTCTTTCTGGCTTCTTGTTAGATTTTTCTTTTACTTGGAAGCTCTTGAATTTGGCTATTATATTCCTGGGTGTTGTCCTTTCTGGATCTGGTGTAGAGGGTGATCTATGGATCCTTTCAATGTCTATATTGCCCTCTTGTTGTAGAACTTCAGGGCAATTTTGCTGAATAATTTCTTTTAGTATGGAGTCCAAGTTTCTATTAATTTCTGCTTTTTCTGGAAGACCAATGATTCTCAAATTGTCTCTTGTGGACTGGTTTTCTTGGTCTGTCACTTTCTCATTGAGATATTTCATGTTTCCTTCTATTTTATCAGTCTTTTGACTTTGTTTTATTTGTTCTTGCAGTCTTGAGAGATTGGCTTCTAATTGCTCAATTCTAGCCTTTAGGGATTGGTTTTCGGCTATAATCTTTTGGTTTTCCTTTTCAATCTGGTATTTTCTGGTGTTCAATTTGCATATCAGTTCATTTGATTTCTGAGTCTCACTTTCCAATTGTGAAATTCTGCCTTTTAAAACTGTTATTTTCTTGCCAGATCTCTTCCATCTTTCTCATCATCTCAGATTTGAACTCTTCAATAGCTTGTGACCAGTTTTCATTATTTTGGGAAGGTTTGGATATGATTTCTTGTTCGTTCTCCTCTGTTGTCTGGATTTTCTCTGTGTAAAAGTTGTCGAGTGTTACAGAGTTCTTCTTGATAATCTTTCTCTTCTGGGGTTCTCGATTTTGGCTTGCCATTGTTGTTAGTCCAGTGCCTTCTCCACTTTATCCTTACACTCAGGGTCTGTCTGCGCTCTCTAGGCTCCCGAGATCTCAGATCTCGTTGTTCTCGGGGTTGAGCCTCCTGGTCATCCCTGATCTGCCCCTCTGCCCAAGGCTCCTTCAGCAGTCTCGGACTGCTTCCACAGCTGTGCTCCCGTCTGCATAGGGTCCCCACTCGAGGTCCAAGCCTGTGCTGGAGATCCTTGTCCGCACCTAGGGCAATGTCTTCACCCGCGCAGGAGCTCAGGAAAGTCCATGAGTGTTCTTTAGCCTCTTGGGGTCCTAAGTCTTGCTGCTCTCAGGAACAAGCCCTGGAGCTGCCAGTGACTTAATGGGTGCCCCAAATCTGCTTTAACTCTTGTGGACTGGCCTTGGTGCTGTGCATGGTGTGGGGGGTGGGGGAGAGGCTTCTTCCTCTCACGTTTTAGTGAGAGCTGTTTCACCCCTTTATAGCATGGAAGTGCCCCAATTCCACGTACCTTCAATGCTGCGCCCTGTTGTGGGGTCCCTTCGTTCGTCTGGATTCATTTTTATGTCCCCTTGAGGAGTCCTGTATGCTTTGGTTAGGAGAGATCGAGCAGCTGCTCCTTACTCTGCCGCCATCTTAACCGGAAGTCTTCTATAAGTTCCTTCTAAGTCCGTGACTCCAAAGTTGCCCATTATCCTCTCTCATATCATATTCATTTTTTAAAAAATCTTTAGCTTCTGTCTTAGCTACAACTCTTAAGACAGAAAGGAAAAGACTAGGCAAACTAGGTTAAGTGACTTGTGCAGGGTCACAAAGCTAGGAAGTGTTTGAAGTCAAATTTGAACCCAGGTCCTCCCAAATGAGGGCCTCCAGGCCTGGAGCTCTATCTACTGTGCTACCTAGCTGTCCCATCATGACTCGATAGTCCAGTGATGGGCAACCTTTTGAGCTTGGTGTGTCAATTTTTGCCAAAAAAACGAGCATAACTCAGGTGGTGTGTCACTTTGGAAAAAGACCATAATTTCATGATATTTATAGTTTAAATAACAAAAATATATAATTATAATATATAACTGTATTTAATAAACCAAAAACTAATTATTTAATTTACCTACTTAGTGACAGTTGTTTTGGCCTACAGATGTCCAGCACAGAGTCTATACTACACGACAGAAAATGGTAATACATGTCAGTGCTGACACTTGTCATAGGTTTGCCATTAGGGTGATAGTCACTGATTAAGCAGGGAAAGAGAGTACATTACAGAAGGTAGTGAGCTAGCTGCAGATTTAGGAAGATGAGTTCAAGTCCTGTCTTTGACATATACTGGCTGTGTGACCCTGGACATGTCACTTAACCACTTAAGTCTGAATTGTTAATCACAATCTGACATACATTTATAAAGAGAGTTTCCTCAAGAGGGCAGCTGGGTAGCTCAGTGGATTGAGACAGGCCTAAGATGGGAGGTCCTAGGTTCAAATCTGGCCTCAGACACTTCCCAGCTATGTGACCCTGGGCAAGTCACTTGGCCCCCATTGCCTACCCTTACCATTCTTCTACTTTGGAGCTAATACTCAGTATTGACCCGAAGACGGAAGGTAAGGGTTTAAAAAAAAAAAAAAAAGAGTTTCCTCAGTGGAAGTTCCCTTTAACAATGAAATCACATCTGGTTTCCCCTAACCTCAATGTGTATATAGACGCACACACACATATTTCTCCCTCACAATAATCACTGTATAAGCACACACTTATTTGGGCCAAATGTGTATTTATTGCAGAAGTTATATACAGACAGAGAGGACTTTTACCAAATTGGGACCACTTTCAAGTTTGTGCTACCTGAGAAATCATGGACATTGAGCACAGTATTCGATGTGGCGCCATATAAAGAGCATCACATTTGGAATTAGAAGCCCCAAGGCCAGATTCCATCTCTGTCACTAATGTTCTGGGTGACTTTGGATGGTTCCTTTTGCCTCGGTCTCTACAATGAGGCAATTATGATGCACACCTTTGTTTGAAACCCCTTCCTTCCATCTCAGAATCAATACTGTGTACAGAGTCCAAAGCAGAAGAGTGTTAAGGCCTAGGCAATGGGGGTTAAGTGACTTGTCCAGGGTCACACAGCTAAGAAGTATTTGAATCCAGATTTGAACCCAGGACCTCCTGTTTCTGGGTCTGGCTCTCAGTCCACTGAGCCAGCCAGCTGCCTTCTGCTGCATAACTTTTAAAAATCCTTCTATGTCTAAATCTAAGACTCCATGGTCCTTTCAAATCATTGGGCCTTTGTGGTTCTGCTTAGTCTGTAGATCCCTCAATCCTCTAGGGAAGATATAGCTGTTTTCTCTACAAAGTGAGTCTCAAGATTAGTCTGCGCTGTACTGCTCTCTCTTGGGTCTAACACTGTTGTGGAAATTTTTATCCCACCTCCCTGATATAGACAATTTAGGTAAAAAAAGTCAAAAAGCCAAATTTCTCCAAGTCAAAGTAGAATTTTAAAGTTTATTGGAAGAGGGCCGAGTCTCCCAGATAAACCCTGTCGCTGCATCCAAATTACATAGTTAGAAACCAGCAAACGACAAATGCCTGGCAGCAGAGACCTGGTTTATATGCTAGGGCAGTAACAAAGTGAAAATTCCAAACAAGGTCGATGACTTCTGTCATAAGACACAGCATCATATAGACCTTTTTTAGAAATTGTTACCCTACTACACAACTGATTAGTTAGTTCATTTAGGAAAACCCACATTAGTCTAAAGGTCAAATCACAAGACAACACTCTTATTGAGAAGTACGGATGACCATTACCTCAGGGCTCATCTGACCTGGTAGGGGGATGATTATTCCAAGTAGGAAAAGCTGAGCATGCTTGCATCATATCGGGACATGATGCAGCATTCCGAGACCTGGAACTCGGATGGTCACATCTCATGACAGGAGGGAAATAGGACTCAGGGAGGGGCTGGAAGTCCCCTTAGAAGCAGTTTCATGCTTTAGTTCGAGATCCTTATAAACTCATGACTTCTACTCATTGTGATTAAGATTATAATGGAATTATACCAATCACTTTAGAACCACACTACTGATTGGTTTAAACCTAGCACTGCTGCTAAAATCCAATCCAGTCTAAGGGGGGGAGGGCTCTATCTTCCTGACCAAAGAAATCAGAAATGCCAGGAGACACAGATTTTTCAGCCCAGTAACATCCGCCAGCTAAAGAATGCCCATGGAGATGAAAAAGCATTATTTGCAATGCTCAGAAATGGCTGCTAAGTGTGAAGGCAGAATTGAGATCCCGCCCCTTGGCAAGGAACCCCAACTTCCTCCGGATGGAGAAATGATGGGTCTGGAGTTCCCAAAGGCACTTTCGGGATAATAAGTGGATCCCATTGGGTCCTCTAGTGCAGCTCAGCCAGCTGGTAGATGAGGAGGAGCAATAAGATCACTAAAACTACTCCCAAAATAAAGGTTATCTGAGTGATAAATATCCCTGGTTTCCCCTTCTCCATCACTGCCTTTTTATTGTGGAGGTGCTCCCCTATAGTTAAAGGCATGGTTTTTCCAGTAGAAATGTATGGTTGGGAGAGTTGAACTACTGGGAAAGCTGAGTGATGCAGAATTGATACTTTTGAATTATGGTGCTGGAGAAGACTTTTTAAGAGTCTCTTAGACAACAAGATCAACTCAATCAATACTAAAAGAAATTAATTCAGACTCTTCACCGGAATGTCAAATACTGAAGTGAAGCTTAAAATATTTTGTTCACATGGTGAGAAGACAGAAATCTCTAGAAAAAGCCCTGATGACCATCAGCAAGTATCATCTTCAATGGCAATAAGATAGAAGCTTTCTCAATAAGATCAGGGGGAAGCAAGGTTGTCCATTATCACCACTACTATTTAATATTGTACTAGAAATGCTGCTTGAGTAATAAGAGAAGAAAACAAAATGGAAGAAATTAAAGTAGGTAATGAGGAAACTCAACTATCACTCTTTGCAGATGATATGATCGTTTACTTAGAGAAGCCTAGAAAATCAACTGAAGAACTAGTTGAAATAATCGCTTTAGCAAAGTTGCAAGATACCAAAAAACCCCACATAAATCATCAGCAGTTCTATATACTAAAAAGCCAAGCAGCAAGAGTTAGAAAAAGTCCATTTAAAATCATTCTAGACAATATAAAATACCTGGGAATCTACTTGCCAAGGTAAACACAGGAATTATATAAACACAACTACAAAACACTTTTCATGCAGATCAAGTCAGATCTAAACAACTGAAAAATATTAATTGCTCATGCATAGGCCAAGCTAATATAAAAAAATGACATTTCTACCCAAATTGACTTATTCAGTGCCAAGGCAATCAAACTTCCAAAAAATATTCTAAAGGACTAGAAAAACAATAAAATGAACCAGAAGAACAAAATGTCAAGAATATTAAGGGAATTAACAATAACCAAAAATATGTGAAGGAAGGTGACCTAGAAGTACCAGGTCTCAAATTGTATTACAAAGCAGTAATCATCAGAACAGTCCAGTATTGACTAAGAAATAGAATCATGGTCAATATAATAAATTGGTTAGACAATATACAGGAGTAAATGACCTCAGCCATCTAGTGTTTGATAAACCCAAAGGTCCCAACTTTGGGGATAAGAACTCACTATTTGATTAAAAAAAAAAAAGTGCTGGGAAAACTGGAAAATTGTCAGAAACTAGGTACAGACCATTATTTCATACCTTATGCCAGGATAAAGTCAAAATGGGTATATGAATTAGACATAAAGAGTGATACTATATGGAGAAGGGAAGAATTTATGACCAAACAAGAGAAGAGAACAATATGAGATGTAAAATGAATAATTTTGACCATATTAAATTTAAAAGTTGTTTTTTTTTTTTAACCCTCACCTTCAATCTTGGAGTCAATACTGTATATTGGCTCCAAGGCACAAGAGTGGTAAGGGCTAGGCAATGGGGGTCAAGTGACTTGCCCAGGGTCACACAGCTGGGAAGTGTCTGAGGCCAGATTTGAACCTAGGACCTCACGTCTCTAGGCCTGGCTCTCCAGCCACTGAGATACCCAGCTGCCCCCTTAAAAGGTTTTATACATTTAAAACCAGTGAAACCAAGATTAGAAAAGAAATAACAAATTGGGGAGAAACTTTTATAACAAATTTCTCTGACAAAGGTCTCATTTCTCAAATATAATGAGAACTAAATAAAATTTATAAGAATACAAGGCATTCCCCAATTGACAAATGGTCCAAGGATATAAATAAACAGTTTTTAAATGAAGAAATCAAAGTTATCAGTAATATATGAAAACATGTTCTAAATTCCTCATGATTAGAGAAATGCGAATTAAAACAACACTGAAGTACCATCTCATACCCATCAGATTGGCCAATATGATCTAAAAGGAAGTGATAAATGGAGAAGATAAGGCAAAATTGGAACCCTAGTGCATTGTCAGTGGAGTTGTGAACTGATCCAATCATTCTGGAGGGCAATTTGGAACTCTAAGATTTGGGCTATTTAAAACAATTCATATGCTTTGATCCTATAATTCGCTACTGGGTCTGTATCCCAAAGAGATGAAAAAAAAAAGGTGAGGGGAAGGACCTACTTGAACAAAAAAATTGTAACAGGTATTTTTGTGGTGACAAAGAATTGGAAATAGATGGCATGTCCATCATTTGGGGAATGGCTGAAGAAACTGTGGTAGATGATGGGAAAGAAATACTTTTGTGCTCTAAGGAATGAAGAACAGGATGGTTTCAGAAAGAGCTGCAAAGACCTATGTGAACTGATACAGAGTGAAATGAGCAGAACTAGGAAAATATTATACACATTAACAGCAATATTGTACAACGATCAACTGTGATAGACAACTATTCTTAGCAATAGAATGCAATGATCTAGCACAATTCCAAGGAAATTATAATAACGAATGCTATCTACCTCCAGAGAAAGAACTGTTGAAGTTGGAATGCCAATCAAAGCAAACTGTTTTTCACTTTCATTTATTTGTGTTTTTATTTGAGAATTTTGGTTTTACATGTGGATTCTCTTAAAACAATGACCAATATGGAAGTAACTTTTGCATAATGATGCATGTACAATCCATATCAAATTGCTTACCATCACTGGGGTGGGGGGGAAGGAAGGGAGGAAAAGGGACAATTTGGATCTTATCATTTTGGGAAATGTATGTCGAAAATTGTTATTGCATGTAATTAGGAAAAAAACATTTAAAAAAAGAAGTATTAAAAAAACAAAATAAAAAAGCCCTGATGTTTGGAAAATGGAAGGCAAAAGGAAAAGAGGACATGAAAAAAGGAGATGGATAGATAGTGTCATGGAAACAACAAACATGAGCTTAGGCAGTGTAATGGATGAATTTGGGAAAGATGTTAGGTTAAAGGGGATTTTGGAAGGGAGGTTGTCAGAGACTTGCTAGGTAAATAATATGAGTTGCAGGTAGGATGGAATAGTGAGATTCAGGATATAATATGAGGCTGAAGTCAGGGAGTATAACACTGAAGGTAACAAAGATCTTCAGGGAGAGGATGAATTAATTTGAACAAGCAAAGAGCAGCAGGGCTTATAGACTAGGACTTAGACTAATGACAAACTGAAGGGAAATAGACTGAACTGAAATTAACTACAGGCTTTAGTTAATTTCACAGGAAGGGACTTGTTTTGCAGTTACACCTTCCTTCAAGATGGATACCCGGCTTCCCTTCAAGCCCAGAGTATGTTGGCTCTATTCCTCTTCTTCCCTTTCTTAGTAATTAACTGACAAAGTAACTAACAGGTCTGTTTAAACACAAAAGGGGTTTATTGTCTTCTCAGGTTAAATTGTCAGGAAAGGGGATTAAAGGCAGCCCTAACAGTTGTTTAAAGAAACCTCAGATGGGGGAAGGGAAGCAGAGATGGAGTTTGAGCAAGGTCCTGCCTTAGCTCAGCTCTCAAGGTGATCTTGAAATCTAAAGGGAATATGATGATGACTACCTAACCTCTCTAGATAAAGTACTACAAGAGTATAGCTAAATCCTCACAGATTTGAAACTACTCTCTGATTCACTCTCCTTATTCACTCCTCACAGACATTTAGGTAAGGGAAGGAAGGTAGGAAAATGAGGTAGAGCATGGAGATGCAAAGGGTTTATCTAAATTAACAAATCTCAAATAAATGCTCCAAAGCTAGGCTAAATTTCCAATCTTTTGAAAGGAGAAGAAGCAGCTGGGCTGGCCTGGCTCTCTCCACGAGGTCCCAGGACCAACTGAAACTTACTTCCAAGATTCTAAACTTCTAACTGACTTCAGAACTCAGCCAAAGCCTGTAAAAACTCCTAAGACCCCCCTCTCTCTGTGCTACAACAGACTTAGGAAGATAGGACCTGACATGCTATGATACAAGGAGTCACAAAGAACTGGACATGATTGAACAACTCAACAACAATCCCCAAAAGTCAAAAGACTGAATGTTACCTGCTGAAATCACATACTCTGAGGGAACATATACTTGGAGGTTCTGCCTCACTGAGTCAAAGTCTTCTTCAGGAAGGAATTGATATGCAAGGACCAATGCCAACTATAGCAAATTGCCACTATCCTCCCTTTGTTTGAATAAGAACTCAGAAGGAACATTGTCTTTCATCAAATGGTTTTCCTGTATCCAAAAACAATCAAGTAGAAAACTATAAGAAGTGCTCCTTCTCAGGTCCTTCCAATCAGTCTCAGTCCCATCAGTTCCGATACTGAGGACAGCAACCCAGAAGCTAATCAGAATTACTTTAAGGAGCAGTCTGACCAGACTTTGGAAGAAGGTCCCCTACCAGGGTAGGTTCTTGGAAATTCTCACATTAAAACTCCGGAATCCTGACTACTGCTCAGATTCCCGTGATTTGCATTTTCATGGGCTTTTAATGTGTGTCTCTTTTGCAGGTCCATATAGCTTAGATGTGCCTTTGGAGAAAAAATACCAGGAGGGAGCTATTCAGGTTAGGCCCTGTGGAGAGTTATTAAATAAATGGCCATGACCTGATAGAATTCTACAAAGTAGGGATATTCTCTCTCAGGGTCACTGTAATGCCTTTTTTTTTTTTTTTTTTTTTTTTTTTTTTTTTTTAACCCTTAACTTCTGTGTATTGACTTATAGGTGGAAGAGTGGTAAGGGTAGGCAATGGGGGTCAAGTGACTTGCCCAGGGTCACACAGCTGGGAAGTGTCTGAGGCCGGATTTGAACCTAGGACCTCCCGTCTCTAGGCCCGGCTCTCAATCCACTGAGCTACCCAGCTGCCCCCTACTGTAATGCCTTTTGATGATCATTTGAACAAAGGGCACCATGATGACATAATTAGAGGAATTTCCCTTTTATCCTAAAATACCTTTGCCTAGAGAATGGTCTACTCCTTATTTCTGTCCACTATTTAAAAAATTCCCATGTGAAATCATTGTGAAACCCCAACCCAAACAAGAAAAAGCAGCGGTAGTTGTCATACCTTATGAGATCTGTAGTCTGCAGTTAAATCTCTCCCCCAAATGTTCCGATGCACGGATGGCTCTCTGGAAGAAGAAAAAAAAATAATAGAATATGTGTGTTCCTCAATCTATCTTCAAGATGCATCTCAATTTGATATAGAAATGGCAAATAATATAAATAACTGGATACTTCCAATATGTTATATTGTTTTGTTGTTCTGGGTCCAAGCTTTTGGGGCTCTGAAGAGCTTCTGGTGTGGGATTCCCCTTCACTGAAGCATAAAATCCTCTCCTTACATATAAATACTTAAGACGTTATCTGGGGCATTGAGAATGTTAGAAAGTTGTCCATAATCACACACTAATAAATGACTTTGGGTAGGACTTAAAGCCTGGACCAACTTGACTCTATCTGGCCCTCTATCCTCCAAGTCATTTTTCCTCTCTTTATACAACATACATGGGATAAATTTGGAAAAGACATTACATACTTAACTTCATTCTTAGAGAAATTTTAGATTCTTGATTTTTAAAAAAGGGGCTCTTTAAAAAAATATTTATTTGTTGTTACATTAAAATATCCAGTTAACTCCCTCTCTCCCTTCGTTAGTGAGGGCATCATTTGACAAAAAGCTATATGTATATATAAAACTATGTCTTTTTTATCGATCAGTTCTTTCTCTGGAGGTGGACATACACAAGTTAGTCTTCAAACAGTGTTTCTGTTGTCGTATACAATGTTCTCTTGGTTCTACTCATTTCATTCTTTACAATGTCATGAGGGTCAATGGAAAATCCCTCGATATGATATCTACACTGGGTTCCAAGAGTGCCACCTAATGTTTATTTCGAGGGGCATAAGCCTCCCTAGAAGCATTCAAAGATCTTGCTTCTTTACCGCAATCTCACTTTGCCATCATTCCAAGAGTCGTCTTTCATGATCAACTCTCTTGTAAATTGTTCTTTTTTTTATACTGCTTTAAAATAGTATTTTTCTTGTGAACAGAAAAATAAAATGACAAATAAAGTGAGCATTTCATACATAAATTAGGACAGAAAAAGAGGATTATATAAGAATCTAAAAATCTCTTCTAAGTCTAGTCTGCTTTCCCTCTTAACACATAACTTTCAGAGGTGTCCTGCTTTATGTAAATTGTTCTTTTTGCCAAGAAAATTCTTTTTCCAAAACATGCTACTTATTATTGGACCTAACAGTGGGAAATGGTGTCGCTTATTACAGGGAACCCCAACAACCTAAAAGATGAAACCATTGTACCTTACCTTGGGTCTCCTGGTGCTTGTGACTTCCTTCCCGGTAAGCCTTTTCTTACACAATCACTCTACTGTCACGTCTTATTCAAATTAACAAAGAATTGTTTCAGATATTAAAAAAATAGCTTTTGCTTACATAAAGCTGCCTCTCTTAAAATCGGAATAGTCTGACAAACTGTTTTACTTTTCCTTTTGTAGACCAGCCTTCATAATTGCCATTTAGATTTTCTTCACATTTGGACTTTGGGGCAGTCCTTGAAATAGACCTGGACAGGGTATTATTTCCTTTCCCCCACCTGTTGGATTGAAGAATCTTTAAGTATAAAATAGAGAACAGTTATTATCCCTCCTTAATGGATAGTAGTGCCCTGGTATCTGGTGAGGATGGCTCAGGCTCAAAATGGAAAGGTAGCATTTTGAGCCAAGGATGAGTTCTTTATCCTAATAGCCTGCAAAGAGTCGCTGTTAGAGGGGGCAGGGAGTCTCTGGAGATCTCCAACAGTTGCATCAATTCAGACTCTAAATGAAACAGATCAAGAAGATGCCATTAATCACCAGGAATAAAAGAACAATGGCCATCGTCATCTTCCCAGGTGTGACTATATTGGCACTGGAAGAAGGAGGAAGCTTCTAGCCTTTCAAGTGTTGCTTGGCACTCACTCTTGCTATTTCTGATCATGGGCAGAAAAGCACTGAAACAAAGGGCATGCGATTCAATTAAATAACACTCAGTAGTTATTATGTAGAAATTATGTAGAAGTTATAATGTAGAAATTCTTGTTTGATTGGACTTGATAATCATTTAAATTTTAACTGCTTAAAATCGCTTTGATGTACTTTGAAAAAGTATTTGACTGAGTGCCAGGGGGGCCTGCAAGTCTATATGCTGATTTATTTCCCAAGACCTACTCCTCCAGTCCCACTGGAGCTATACATAGAGATGTCACACCCTGGATATTTCCATAGCATTGGGCAAAATTCTCACCTTGTTTGGGTCTCAGTTTCCTTATCTGTACAAATAAGGTTGAAATAGAAGATTTTAAGGTTCTTTTCTCAGTTCTCTAATTCTGTGTATCTGCCAAAGAAAAAAATGGAGATAGCTAGCAGACATGGTCATATGTTGGGTCCTAGTTCATCAGGGAGAGATTTCAATAAGCCAAAAGACAAGGAACCCTTAGACAAAAAATTCAAGATTTGCTTGAATTTAAATGGGCGGGAATGTCCTTTATTTCAATATTCTTCAAAGGAGATATGTTCTTCTTGCCTCCAACTGACATGGGCTATATAATATAGTCCTCTTATCATCCTGGATAGACACTAAACCGGAAGATGAACTTGGAAATGGAAAGAGAATATTCACAGATTCCAAGCTAAGAATTTCTAAAGGAAAGAATTAGAAGAATAAAATGCCTCTACTACAGGAGTTGCTAAAATTTATTCAAGCAACAAACTCACCAAAAATTAATAAGTAAGTGATTCCACAATGCAATAAGAAATACTAGATCGAAATCAGAAACACACACACACAATGTATGAAAATCTTTCCAAAAACAAATGAACAAAAACACTGGCCCAAAAAGTAATTCAAGAAGAGACCATCTAATAATCAACAAACCCCTTAAAAACCATCCAAAAAGAATCCTTGGTGGCAAATTTCATAATGGTAACAATGGATATACTAGTTTCTTGGAAAGACCTCTTGAATTTTATTATTTTTTTAACCCCTACCTTCTGCATAGTATTGATTCCAAGGCAGAAGAGTGGTAAGGGCTAGGCAATGGGGGGTAAGTGCCCAGGGTCATACAGCTAGGAAGTATCTAAGGCCTGGCTCTCAATCCACTGAGCCACCCAGCTGCCCCCTCTTCAATTTCTTAATTACAATTCTAGCTCTTGGTTTGAGTTAGATGCTATTTATCATGTTAAAGAATAGTCTATTGGGGGGGGGATTTTTTAATATTTAAAATATAAATGAGTATTACATTTCATCTAACACTTTTTCTGCATATGTGATTTGTATTGTTTTTGTTATTATTATTACATGTCACATTTACAGTTTTCCTAATATTGAATCAACTTAGGAAAAACAGAAACCTGAAAAGGTCCATAGTACCACTGTGCCCTGCGGAAGAGATAGCTTTTCCCCGTGAATATTCCATTTAATTAAATTGTATAAACTTCTGTGCAGGATACCATGTTAGGCTCCAGGAACATAAAGACAGACTGAAATCAGATCCTACCTTCAAGAAGTTTCCTTACTTGGGATATTAGGAGTGGAGGTGAAGGGGGATAGAAATTTAAGATCATAGAGTTAGAGTTAGAAGGGACCCTAGTTCATACCCCCCATTTTAAAGATGAGGAGACTGAGACCCAGAATTTAAGTGACTTTCCCAAAATTGTGCAGGTTCTAAAGGCCAGTATTATGATTCAAACCCAGGTCTTCTCATTCTAAAACAAACACCATTTCGACCATATCTCACTCATTAAAGTGATAGGTAAGTACAAGATAATTTGAAATGGAAGGAAACACTACCTGCCAAGGAAATTAGGAAAGACTTCTCATAGGAGAGAACATTGAGATGAGCATTGAAAGAAACCAGGGATTCTAGAGCAAAAGTGATTATCAGTGCATTCTAAGCATCCAGAACATACAAAGTCATGGATAGAAGTAGAAGGGATATCAAATTGGGGAGCAGGAAGTAAGGCAGTTTCATAGATCATTATCCAGAATCATGCAAAATATGTCCAGAAAGCTGTTGTATAGCAGAATATGGAAGACTTTAAATGAAAAGCAGAGGAGTTTCTTTTTAATTATTGAGTCAATAGGAGTCAGACAAATTTCTTGAACTGAAGAATGACATGCTCAGAATCATATTTTAGGAAGGTTAGTTTGCCCTGTATGTTGGGGACAGACTGGAGAAGAGAGAGAAAGAAGATTTGGAGAATCCACGAATGTGGCTTCATTGGCTTAATCAGTTAACAAGTATTTATAGGAAAATTAAAAAGTTTTATGTAACCTAATGCTACTAGAGTCCCTAAAATCAAGAAATGGCACTTCTTTCTGTGAGGTTTAAAATATTAGTCTCCCTTCTTATTTTTAGATCAAGAAATGAGCCCTGCAAGTTGATCGTCTAATTTTCCTGACTGATTTTAGATGTTTGATGCATGCTTAACTCCAGAAATTTCTTTATTTCTACAGTCAAGTAGGATGCAAGAGAGAAAGGATGGGTCCAAAAAAAGGTCAAGGCTGTCTTCATCTCAATCATCATCTCCCAGTGCATCTTCTTATAAAACAATTCTTCCAAAATCAGCAGTTCAACAGAAGAAACCTGGCGAGTCAAAATCAGCTATTTGGCAAAAGACTGGCCAGTCTCAGCCTCATCTTTCAAATGTGGCTCAGTCACGACCAAATGTGCCACCTAAAGAGAGAAGAGCACTGAAATCTTCAGATGCCATTCCTTCAAAAAAACATGCTTCATCCCAGCTTCCCATCAACTCAGCACTTCAACGAAGACTTGGGCAAATCAATAATTCCCCAGGTCTCAGAATTCAACAAGGATCTAGGCAATTAAGAGCTCGTTCAAATTCAGCAACTGTACAACAAGGTCATCAGCCTAAAGCTTATCAAAATTCTCCTGTTCCACAGAAACCACAGTCCAGTCAGCAAAAAAAACAGTCAAAAACAGGCATAAAACAGAAACGTGTTCCACATAAACCAAAAAACAAAAGCGTAACACAAAGAAACCTTATTCCACAGAATCATGTGACCAAAAAAGGCACACAGAAAAGGCATCTTCCTCAAAATACATCCCAAAAAAGTGCTAAAAAAAAGCCTATTCCCCAAAAATCTCTAACAAAAACTAACAACCAAAAGAGGATTGTTCCAGGGAATCCACGATCCAAGACAGGCTTTCCAAAAAGGCTTGTTATAAAAGATACTCTATCCAAAACAGGTCCTCCAAAAAGACCTGTCCTACAAAAAAATTCAACCAAAATCTCCCTGAAAAGGAAATGTCATTTGGAAAAACCTTCATCCAAAACAGGTCCCAAAAGGAAACCACATCCACAAACACCAGTCCTAAAGGACCCTCAACAGCTTCCAACTGGATCATCCCATTTTAAGCCACATAGATCTAAGTCACAAATTCCCGGTCAAAATCATTATGATCCACATCCAAATGTTTATCACAAGTCTAAACCCCATCGTTGTCCAACAAGAAAGCCAACAACCTCTAAACCCCATCGTCGTCCAACAAGAAAGCCAACAACCTCTAAACCAACCACCAAAGGAACCACCACAACTTCCCTGACACTCACAACTACCAAATCTGTCATTTCTGTTAAACCTGTGCCAGCTATTACTCCTTCTGCAGATAGCGCCACCTCTGCTGCCAGTCTCACACCTGCAACCCAGTTTGTACCCACCACCACCCCTAAAGCTACTGCCTCTGTTACCACCTTGAGTCCTAATGTCACTGAATTCAATGGCACAACAGCCCCTGATGACAGTGGTAAGTATAGCACAACGATCTCTGCTGACACCACCATTTCTACTGCTAGTAGGTCCCATGATTCTATCCTAGCACTTGTCTCCACAACAGATGCCACATCTGGTATCTCTACCACAATGTCTGCAGGTACCACCTCTGCTTCTACCAGCCCTTTATCTACTGCTCCTGCTATTTTGGTAACCAAAGCCAGCAAACCTACTACCGCCACCAGTACTACCAATAGCACCGCACTTGCTGCTACCATTAAATCTGTTGCCATCACTACCACTACATCATCCACGCCCACATCCAGTGCCACAAATAAATCCACTTCATCTATTGCATCTGTTGTCTCAACCACATCAATGGCCACCATAAAATCTATCCCTGCTTCCACTGCTGCTGCCCCCAGTGGTGCCCCTAATAGAACATCTCTAGGCTCAACATCTCTTGCCACCACTGCATTTGTTTCGACTACCATGTCTACAACCTCTACCAATACTCCTTTGTCAACTCCCTCTATCACACCCACAGCTGCTAATTCTGTGTCTTCTCCAACAACTCCTTTTCCAGCTACATCTCCGGAGGTCACTTTTGCTACCCCCACCACTGCTGGCATGTCTTCTGCTGCCCCTACAGACGCCACTGCTATCACGCTTTTCAATACAACCATCTCTGAAGAAATGACCACTACTGGTGAAATGACCATGGATTTTGACACAGACAACTGAGGAAATGGCCACCTCTAGCTAAATAACCAGTACTGATGAAACCACTCCCACAAAGGAAATGGTCACCACCCTTGGGGAAACAAGCACTCCTTAAACTGTCCTCACAAGCGTTTTCACTATATCTACATCCCAGGCCAGTGAAATCTCTGAAGTCAAGCGAGCAAATCATGGCTTCACCAAACCTGTCTGAATCAATGGCATTTTTATTACTCTTGCTAGATCTGATGCTATGGCATCCTCTACTGCTATATCCCAAGAGGGATTACATTCCTTCTACAGCTCCCCAGTCAGTAATGGTTAAAACCATATCTGACACAAGCTCCTTTCCACTACTTTATATTCCAAATAGAATTGCTCCACGTGACAGCAATTACTGCACTGTACTTATCACCAAAAAGATCCCTGTTCTACAGACTCTAAGACAAATATCTCTTCCAACACTAGCACCTGCACAACTATCTTCTCTTCCTAAAAGATTAATCTTCTCTTCCTAAAAGATTAATTGACATGCCTGATGCCTAACATAAATTTCATATTTATGTAGAGTATCCTTTGGAGTTCAAACAATATATGCTGAATAGATATTAGAAGAAAAACCACAAATTAAGAACAATGAACAACCTTACCAGTTCTTTAATTCCCATCATCCTTATTTCCTACAAAAACATAAATGGGTACAATTTAAAATAATATGAAATAGGAAGCAGTTGGGTAGCTCAGTGGATTGAGAGCCAGGCCTAGATGGGAGGTCCTGGGTTCAAATGTGACCTCAGACACTTCCTAGCTGTGTGACCCTCGGCAAGTCACTTATCCCCCATTGCCTAGCCCTTACCACTCTTCTGCCTTGTTTTGATTCTAAGACAGAAGGTTAAGGGCTTAAAAATAAATAAATAATGTGAAATAACAATCATTATTTCTACTACCTGATGATTACTTGCATTAACAAGCAGATCTCTGATCAAGAGCCCTGGAAATAGCAGTGCTCCCATACCACCAGCCCTAGCTCTACACTCTCCCCATAGTGGGCCATCATAGGAAGAGCAATCCTATGGACATATGGCCTGGCAAATTCCTTTGCAGGTACTACAGACCTTGTCTTCTCAGTAGCCAAAGCTATACAAGACCTAGGAAAGAAAGTTCTAGCTACCCAAGTCCTTAATGTTATCAAATGGTTTAATATCACAAATGTATTTTTTCATTGTTCATGGGAAGACCAAACAAATATGTTAAAAATTATTGTACTATGAAAATTAATTTAACTACAAAATTTAATTATCTACTAGCATACCAGTCAAATTATCCATTATTTTATAGAGCTAGAAAGCCATTCTATCCATTATTTCATAGAGATAGAATAAATAATAACAAAAATCATCAGGAGAAATAAAAATGCAAAAATCAGAAGGAAAACCAATGAAAAAAGTGGGAGGAGGACCTAGCAATACTAAACCTTAAAGTATTACAGAGCATTAATCATCAAAACAATTTGGCATTGGTTAGAAAAAAAATAGAAAGACTAATCAATGGAACAGCTTTGGTTCCACTGGGAAGAAGCAAATGAACCCAGTAATTCAAATGTTTCCAGGGACTCCAGCTACTGGGTTAAGGACTCACTATTTGACAAAAATTGCCAGGAAAATTGGACAAGACCCTGAAAATCAAGTTTAAAACAATACTTTATACTATGTATTTTAAGATTAACTCAAAATGTATATAAAACCATTTTTTAAATGGTTGTGGTTTTATCAACAGAAATGACACAAAAGAAGATGCATTAATATTTGCTTCGTCCCAGCGTCCTAAGGACTGGACTGTGGGACCTTTCTGTTTGACTTTCAGGTGAAACCTCCTCCATGAATTGTCATCCCCATTAGAATGGGCGGCTCTCAAGTAAAGGGTTTCAGGGATAACGAATCATGAAGCTATCGAAGATGTATTCAAAAGCTGACTCTAATGAGCCAAGTGCTGCTCAGGGGCCAGACTCCTGGAGATGTTTCTGATAGTTCACATGATTGACTTCTGAATCAAGCTGCTGCTGCTATCTGCAGTCTGAACGCTAGCAGACAGGTTCTACAGGTCCTTTGTAGTGTCCAAGACTGACCCCTGCATTTGTATAAGCCGGTGCCAGTATGTCGGGAAGGAGAAGGCCTCCCATGAGCTGCTGTCCTGAGCAACGGGCACAGCTATTGTGCTGCTATCTGGTGCCTTTTGGTTGTCACTGCTATGTTAAAACTTCTGATGTGCCAACTGTTTGATTGACACCCTGCAACCCCCATTCCTACAAGCCTCAACAAAATCAGTTCAGCTCAGTCACTCTCTCTCTCCGCCCATCTGAGGAGGAGCTGACCTGCTGACATGCTGAGACCCCGACAAACTTTTGTCCCTGTGTTCCTTCTCTCTCTCTCTAATCCTTCTATGGCTCACTCTCTCTGGCCTGTGAACTTAACCCATTACTTTCCAGCCTCCAGCTTCCCTCCGAAGGTGATTCAAAGCCACACAAGAAATATATGTAGAACAGGTCTCTACACTGAGAATAGGAACTACCATGCCTTCCTATTTGTAATCTCTAGCCCTTAGGACAAAGCTTTATATAGAGTCAGTCAATGCTTTTTTATTCATTCATTAAATCAACCTCAAGACCATTCCAGGTCTCTACCACCAGGCTGCTCACATCCTACACCATATTTTAAGTAGCTCAGATAGTGTGTAGGCAGTCATCCATCTAAGACTCTGCAAATCTTCCTTCTTCCCTTGCCCTCCTGCAAAGGAATAGGCGAGAGCCCTCCAATCCTATCCTCTCTGAGTTAGCCTAGAACCCTAAAGAACCAAGAAAAA
The DNA here is from genome assembly GCF_016433145.1 of Gracilinanus agilis. Taxonomy (NCBI): domain Eukaryota; kingdom Metazoa; phylum Chordata; class Mammalia; order Didelphimorphia; family Didelphidae; genus Gracilinanus; species Gracilinanus agilis. The sequence continues at coordinate 292,982 of NC_058135.1, read as the reverse complement.
AGTCTCTCAGTCAGGTGACCAAAGTAGACCCTACTGCAGGCTGAACTCATAGAGAAAAGTCAGTGTAACTGACTAATTAGTACAGCAGTCTTACTCACCGCTTATTCCCTCCACTTTTCCTTTTAAATATCTGTCTAACTCTTCTGAAGTTGCTCTCTCCAAAGTTAGCAATGTTTCCTAAATGTCCAATTGAATAATGCTCATTCTTCTTGACCTAGCATGTGCCTCTTCCCCAGCCCACCAGCCCTACTTTTTTTTTTTTTTTTAATTTTAAACCCTTGTACTTCGGTGTATTGTCTCATAGGTGGAAGAGCGGTAAGGGTAGGCAATGGGGGTCAAGTGACTTGCCTAGGGTCACACAGCTGGGAGGTGTCTGAGGCCATATTTGAACCTAGGACCTCCCGTCTCTAGGCCTGGCTCTCAATCCACTGAGCTACCCAGCTGCCCCCCCACCAGCCCTACTTTTAAAACATCTCCAGAGGCAGTCATGGAGAGGTACAACCCCAATGAAGAAAGGGCTCCCCATCTTCATAAATACCAGCATCGAATGTCACTAATAAGAGAGGTAATCTAGCGTAACTGAAGCAGCATGGCCGAGGAAGTGAAAAGCATGTGGGAACTAGATGTCATTCCTGTCATTCTGTCTGTATCTGCAATTGCACTGAGGATAATTTCAGTGAGATTATCCAAGACGAGTGTTAGGAGGGGGCATATCATCTCTTATACCACTTTAGTGGTATCTCTTTTTTGCATCAGATGGCACCACTGGTAAACCAAGCAAAATGGCTTTCCTCGGGAGCGAGATCATTGGACCTATCCCTTTCCTGATGAAAGAATTAGTTTTCTGACTATTTTAATAATTCTGTGATTTTCCCAAGTTAACACACCAATTTCTCACTAGACACAGGGTTTCAAAAGATCACTCTATTGCAAAAATGAATAATATGGAAATAGGTATCAAGTAATAACATTTGTACAACCCAGGGGAATTGCTTGTCAGCTCTGGGAGGGGAGAGGGGGAAAATGAATCATATAAACGTGGGAAAATATTTTAAAAAAAAATTTAAAAAGGTAATGTCTACAGAAGTCTAAAAATGGCTGGAAAACAACACGACGACATTTAGATCACTCCCACTGGTGAATAGGCTAAATAGTTCCAAACTTTCTCCAAACTAAAAGGGAAGACTCAGAGAGATAATGAATCTGAGAACTCTAACGGGTCTTAAAGCTAAAATTAGCAATAACTGGAATTTAATAATTTTGTATGCTTTCCAAAGTGCTTTATATATGATATTTCACAAGTGTATAGTCCAAACTCAGGGAAGAGGAAGAATGTGGATACAAGTACGTTCAGTTGTGGGGGTCAATTTGGACATGACATATACTATCCAAACTGTAATTATGTTGAACAACGTGATACTGAATTTAATAAAGATTTCATATCCTGCCTTCAAATATTCCCCTAATTTTCTAAAAAAAAAAAAAAATCCTGCTAGAATAAAAGAAAAATATATCCCAAGTACTATGTAATGGACTTTTTCTTTCTTTTTCTTTTTTTTTTCTTTTTCTCTGTTTGTTTAACTGATTATAGTATGTTCTGGACTTAATATCCAGAGTCAAGTGACTATATCTCCCCCTCAAGTGTCTAAGAATACCCTAAAGGGTTGGGGTAGGGAGCTTTTAGAGAAAAAAGCTTTCAGTTGGGTGTATCCCCTCCCTAAGTTAGTTGCCTGTGGGTCAGGGTTGTCCTAGTTCTTTTTAACCCATTAATAGCAAAGAGCTCTTATAAAGGATATTAACTCACAAGAAAGAGCAAGAGCAAAAACAGAATCATTCACACACTCATCCACCTTGGGGCAAATCCTTCTATATACTATATTCATTATCAGGAGGGTGAGTTCAGACTTTGCATAATTTCTAGCTAGCATCTCAATTAGCAAATTCAATTCCGGATGTGTCTTGACTGCAGCATGTGTCTTCATCCCAGCCACCATAGGGCTGAGTCATCAATCTTCAGGCTTGGTTGGCTGAAAAACCCAGAATAATCCCTGAATCCCAAGTCCCCAAACCACAGGGTCCCTGGACCCTAGAAGACTCTTCTTGCCTTTTGAAACTCACAAATTAAAATCTCCAAATTAATCTCTTCTTCTAAAACAAAAGAACAAATTCCAAAGGAAAAGTCTGAGGTCCATCTTTTTTTTTTTAAATTTTTATTTTAATAACAAATTTCCACATAAGTATTCCAAAGTTATGTGGTCCATATTGTCTCCCTTCTTTCCTCTCCCCCTCCTGGAGCAGTTCAATCTGTGTTATACATGTTTTATCATGCAAAACAGTTCCATATTATTCACTTTTGCAAGTGAATAATCTCATAAAACCAAAACTCCAAACATATGCCCATATAAACAATTGAGAAATTGTATTTTTCCATCCAAATTGCTACTCCAACAGTTTTCTCTGGGGGTGCATAGCATTCTTTTTCAAAAGTCATCAGAATTGTCCCGACTCATTGTAGCACTGTTAGTAACAAAGTCTATCACATTTGATTATCCCACAATATTGCAGTTACTGTATATAATGATCTCCTGGTTCTGCTTATTTCACTCTGCATCAGTTTTTTTTTGTTTTTGTTTTTTTTAACCCTTGTACTTCGGTGTATTTTCTCATAGGTGGAAGATTGGTAAGGGTGGGCAATGGGGGTCAAGTGACTTGCCCAGGGTCACACAGCTGGGAAGTGTCTGAGGCCGGATTTGAACCTAGGACCTCCTGTCTCTAGGCCTGACTCTCAATCCACTGAGCTACTCTGCTGCCCCTCTGCATCAGTTTTAATAGGTCTTGCCAGCTCTTTCTGAAATCTTCCTATTCATCATTCCTTATAGCACAATAGTATTCCATCACCATCATATACCACAATTTGTTCAGCCACTCCCCTGTCAACTTGAAATCTGGAGACCCCAATTCTGTCCCTGTTCCCTTGAGAATTCACCCTGAGGGAAATTTCAGACTTAGCCATTTCAGATAGAATAATAGATTCTAAGGTATTTAATGGTCCTAGTTGGGTGGAACTAGTAGATCTGAATCAAATGTTAAGTACTCTTTTGTCCTGGTGTTTCTTTTTGTATGAGAGTCCTCCACCCAGGTAGCCCAGTCCCTGGCTGGACCCTTTCCTTTATATATAAAGCCTCAGCCTCTCCTTGAGAATCCTGTCTTGACCTTCTCATTTCTTTGTAGCCATTGTAAAGCCAATCAATGATACTTCCCTCTACCCAGTTTCCCAGGAGGTAAAGAAGTCCCCAAGTTCTATGGTTCATTGGAAGATAATCTAGCAAGGTGAACTTCTCAGAGATACTGTTGCCAGAGTGTCAGAACCTTCAGTCTGTGCAGTTTTAAGCACTTGACTCTGCGTGGTGGCAGAATATTGAACACTATCTCTTTCCTGATTTAAAAAGACTTGGCTTTTCTGACTGCTTTATTAGTTCAGTGTTTTTCCCAAGTTAACACCTCAGTGGAGGGACATCTCTTTAATTTCCAATTCTTTGCCTCCACAAAAAGAGCAGCTATAAATATTTTTGTACAAACAAGTTCTTTTCCATTTCCCCCCATCTCTTTGGGATACAGAGCCAGTAATAGTATTACTAGATCAAAAGATATGCACTCTTTTATAGCCCTTTGGGCATAACTCTAAATTGCCCTCCAGAATGGTTCAGCCAGTTCACAACTCCACCAACAATGCATTAGTGTTCCAATTTTGCCACATTCCCTCCAACATTTTTCATTTTCCTTTACTGTCATACTAGTCAATCTGATAGGTGTGAGGTGGTAACGCATAGTTGTTTTAATTTGCATTTCTCTAATCAAGAATGATTTAGAACATTTTTTCTCAATCAATATGATTATTGATATACTTTGATTTCATCTAAAAATTGACTATTCATATCCTTTGACCATTTATCAATTGGGGAATGACTTGGATTCTTATAAATTCAACTTAGTTCTTTATATTGAGAAAATAGTTGAGAAATGAGACTTTTATCAGAGAAAGCTGTTATAAAAATGAGGCCCATCTTCATGGGAATCCATTAGCTTTGTTGGGCTGAAGGCCTAAAGCCTCTTCTCTTACAGGATTATTATTTGGAAGATGCTGTATGTATGAGAGAAAAATCCTCCTACCCCCTTATACAAAGATTAGATTTTAATGTTATCAATAGTCTTGAGATGATCTTAATTATAATTCTAAGATAGTTAGCATAAGTCACAATTTTAGCAGGCTTTTGTGAATATTCTGGTATAAGTATTAAAGTTTTGGATTAAGGAAATAACTGCTTTTGCATAGGCCTTAGTGCCAGCTCCACCCTTCAAAGTTGCTATATCAGGCACCCTAACTTGTGTTATGTGGAAATTTGAGGAAAGGTGGGTATAAGGGAGTTTGAAAGGAGGATGTTGGAGATTTGCTAAATGGGTAATCTCGGTTACAGGTAGGCTGGGATTAAAGGAGATTCAGGGTATAAAAGGACTGAAGTCAGGAGTATAACACAGAAGGGAAACAGAGATCTTTTGGGGAGAAGAGAAATTAAACTAAACAGACAAACACAGCAGGCTTACAGACTGGGACTTAGACTCAAACACAAGCTGAGGGAAATAGACTAAACTGAAATTAACAACAGGCTTTAGTTAATTTCATAGGAAGGGACTTGTTTTGAAGTAACACCTTCCTTCAAGATGGACGCCCAGCTTCCCTCTAAGCTCAGAGTATGTTGTCTCTTTCCCTCTTCTTCCCTCTTGATAACTAACAGACAAATTACACTAATAGGGCTGTTGAAACAAAAGGGTTTATTTTCTTTGAAGGATGTTTGTTAGGAAGGTGGATCAAAGGAAAGCCCTATTAGTTGTCTCAGGAACCTCAGGTGGGGGAAGGGAAACAAAGATGGAGTCTGAGTAAGGATCTGCCTTAAACTCAATAACTAATGCTGGCAATTAGGTACCCTTCACAGATTTAACTCCTCTCTAGTTACTCTCCTTATTAACTCCACAGACATATAAGGTAAGGGACGGAAGGCAGGGATGGTATTAGGAAAGGAAGATATAAAAGGTTTATCTAAAATAATAATTTCTTAAGTAAATATATCAAAGCTAGGTTAAATTTCAATATTAAAGCTAGGTAATCCAAGCAGCTCGGCTCATTGACAACCTCCCTCCACGGAAGATCCAGCCAACTGTCTTTTCCTCAAGATTCCAAACCTCTAACAGTTTTTGGAACTCAGCCAAAGCTAGAAAAAACTATATCACCCCAATTCTGTATACTACACTTGTGATCCATTTATAAGTCAGGATGCCTGACCTTTAATTCAGAATCTGGTCACCACCTATTCTTAGCCCAGGCATCACTGCTTCCCCTCTTTCCATCAAGTGATTCTTAAGTCATAGTCAAATGATTTCTTTTACCAAATAGGGAGTGCTTCCTAGCTGACCTAACCTATGAATATTGCTTCTTGGTGTCTCTGTTCTTTGAGGGGATATGACTATATTGTATTATTTTTGTACTGGCATAAAAGTTGTCTAATTCTTTGGGGGTATGAAGGAAAAGGAAGGTCTCTCACAGTGCTCGGGGTCCTCTGGATATGACCAGAGGTCTGGCTTTGTTGTGAGACCACTCTTTCCCTCATCCCCTGTAAGGGGAAAAAGTTTTGATTGGGTGAATATTAAGAGGTTTGGTGGCCAGGGAATTGAATAATTATCAATCCCCAATTAAAGAATAACTTAGGTTCCGGGTTAAGATGGCGGCAGAGTAAGAAGCAGCTCTTAACCTCTCCTGACCGAAACACACAAAACTCCTCAAGGGGACATAAAAACAAGTCCAGACGAACAGAGGAACCCCACAACAGGGCACAGCGTGGAAGGTACGTGGAATCGAGACATTTCCAGGCTATAAAGGGCTCTCACTAAATCACGGGCTGAGCAACCGCCCCACCCCCACCCCTCCACACACAAGATCTAGAGCTCTGAAGCCAGCTAAAAAGAAATAGAGCAAGTTTGGGGCACCCATCGAGTCATTGGCAGCTCCGGGGCCTGTTCCTGAGAGCAGCAAGACTTAGGACCCCATTAAGCCAAAGAAAGCAGGCGAAATCTGAGCACGGGCGCAGGACGCAGGGCGCACAACGCAGGCTGAGCAGAACGCAGGCACTGCGGAGGCGTGGGTGGAGGCAGACACAGCCAGGAACTAAAGCCTAAGTGGGGAACCAGTGCAGATGGGTATACGACTGTGGAAGCAGTGCCCTGAGACTTGTAAAGAAACCTCCAGCAGAGGACAGACACTGAGCGCGAGGATAAATCTGAGAAGCTGCTGGGGTAATGATGGCTACCCAGAATCAGGAAGTTCAGAAGAGAAAGAATAACAAGAAAAAGAAGTCTTTAACACTCGACAGCTTTTACACAGAGAAAATCCAGACAACCGAGCAAACAGAGGAGGAGAACAAACAAGCATCCGGACCCTCCTCAAATAAGGAAAACTCCTCACAAGCTATGGAAGAGTTCAAAACTGAGATTTTGAGGAAAATGGAAGAGATCTGGCAAGAAAATAACTGTTTAAAAGGTATAATCATGCAATTGGAAAGTGAGGCTCAGAAACCAAATGAACTGATAAGCAAATTGAACTCCAGAAATGACCAGATTGAAAAGGAATACCAGAAGATTATGGCCGAATACCAGAAGATTATGGCCAAAAACCGAAAGATTATAGCCGAAAATCAATCCCTAAAGGCTAGAATTGAGCAAGTAGAAACTAATGATCTCTCAAGACAACAAGAACAAATAAAACAAAGCCAAAAGACTGAAAAAAATAGAAGGAAACATGAAATATCTCAATGAGAGAGTGACAGACCAAGAAAACCGGTCTAAAAGAGACAATTTGAGAATAATCTGTCTTCCAGAAAAACCAGAAATTAATAGAAACCTGGACTCCATACTAACAGAAATAATTCAGCAAAATTGCCCTGAAGTCCTACAAGAGGGCAACATAGACATTGAAAGGATCCATAGAACACCCACTACATTCGATCAAGAAAGGAAAACACCAAGAAATATCATTGCAAAATTCAAGAGTTTCCAAGCAAAAGAAAAAATCTTACAAGAAGCCAGAAAGAAACAATTCAAATATCAAGGAGCAACAATCAGGATCACACAGGATCTGGCAGCCTCAACGCTAAAAGACCGCAAGGCGTGGAATACAATATTCAGAAAGGCAAGAGAGCTGGGCCTGCAACCACGGATCAACTACCCATCAAAACTGACTATATATTTCCAGGGGAAAGTATGGGCATTCAACAAAATTGAAGAATTCCAGGTATTTGCACAGAAAAGACCAGGGCTAAATGGAAAGTTTGATATCCAACCACAAAAATCGAGAGAAACCTGAAAAGGTAAATAAGATACAGAGGGGAAAGAAAGAAAACTTATAATTTTTAAATCTGCCTTTTTAAGGGCCTCAGTGAGATCTAACTATCTGTATTCCTATGTAGAGAAATGTTATGTTTAATTCTCTGTAGTGAACTCTATTCACTGTTATAATATTCACTATTATAGTAATCAGAAGAATAATTAGCAGGGTGAGGGTGGAACACTAAATAATCTAAGATGGCATGGGGGATGGGAAAGAGGGGGTGAATAGCAGGGGACACCAAGAGAAACTTGAGTGAAGAAGAAAATAGAATATTCTATTACAAAGAGGGCATGGGAGGGAGAGGGGACAAATACTATTATAAGAAGGAGAGGAAGAGAGCATAAAGAGGTAATAATCAAAACTTACTCTCAGTGTAATCAACCCGGAGAGGGAAGAGTAGCTATACTATCCATTGGGAAATAAAACTCTTATCTAACCCTTCTGAGAAAGTTAGAAGGGATAAACCAAGGGGAGCAGGGGAGTGGGGAGGACAAAAAAAAGGGAGGGGAGAAGGGGAAGGGAATTCATAAGACCTTTAAAAACAAAAAGAGGGGGGAGGAAATAAGGGAGGGGGTAGAAAGGGAAGTCAATCAAGGGAGGGGATAAGGGTTAGGGTCTTAATAGCAAACCACTGGTTTTAAAGGAAATAGCTTAAGGAGGAGGAGTAGGAATGGGGGAGGATTTGAAAAAGTCAGCAAATGCACAACTGATGATTATAACTCTGAATGTGAATGGGATGAACTCGCTCATAAAACGGAAGCAAATAGCAGAGTGGATTAGAAACCAAAATCCCACCATATGTTGTCTACAAGAAACACATATGAGGCCGGTGGACATACACAAGTTTAAGGTTCAGGGTTTGAGCAAAATCTTTTGGGCCTCAAATGAGAAAAAGAAGGCAGGAGTGGCCATTATGATTTCTGACAAAGCCAAAGTAAAAATAGATATGATTAAAAAAGACAGGGAAGGTCATTACATCCTGATTAAAGGCAGTATAAACAATGAGGAAATAACACTGCTCAATATGTATGTACCAAGTGGCATAGCACCCAAATTCATAAAGGAGAAACTGGCAGAGTTCAAGAAGGAAATAGATAGTAAAACCATACTAGTGGGAGATCTAAATATCCCTCTGTCAGATCTAGATAAATCAAACCAGAAAATAAATAAGAAAGAGGTAAGAGAGGTGAATGAAGTACTAGAAAAATTAGATCTAATTGATATGTGGAGAAAAATAAATAGGGACAAAAAGGAATACACCTTCTTCTCAGCTGCACATGGCACATTCACAAAGATTGACCATGTTATACGGCATAGAATCATTGTAAACAAATGCAAAAGAGCAGAAATAATAAATGTAACCTTCTCAGATCATAATGCAATAAAAATAATAATTAGTGAGGGCACTAGGACAGGTAAATCAAAAACTAATTGGAAATTAAATAATATGATTCTTCAAAACCAATTTGTCAAAGAAGGAATCATAGAAACAATCAACAATTTCATTGAAGAGAATGACAATGATGAGACATCCTACCAAAATCTGTGGGATGCGGCCAAGGCAGTACTCAGGGGGAAATTTATATCCTTGAGCGCATATATTAACAAATTAAGGAGGGCAGAGATCAATGAATTGGGCATGCAACTCAAAAAATTAGAAAGTGAGCAAATTAAAAATCCCCAGATGAAAACTAAATTAGAAATACTAAAAACCAAGGGAGAAATTAATAAAATCGAAAGTAAAAGAACTATTGAATTAATAAATAAGACTAGAAGCTGGTACTTTGAAAAAACAGATAAAATAGACAAAGTACTGGTCAATCTAATAAAAAAAAAGAAAGAAGAAAACCAAATTGATAGTATCAAAGATGAAAAGGGAGACCTCACCTCTAATGAAGGGGAAATTAAGGCAATCATTAAAAACTATTTTGCCCAATTATATGGCAATAAATATAACAATTTAGGAGATATGGACGAATATTTACAAAAATATAAACTGCCTA
>NC_058135.1:261432-278671 GCF_016433145.1 Gracilinanus agilis | reverse complement strand
GCCATGGGTGGGGGGGGTGTAGGAGGGGGGGTTGAAGGGGAAAGGTGGAGCATGAATCATGTAACCATGTTAAAAATGAATATTAATAAATGTTTAAAAAAAAAAGAATAACTTAAAGTCAAAGTGACCTTTATGGAAGCTTATTTAAAAATGAAAAGAGAGAAAGTAAGAAAATTAGAGAGAGGATAAGATAGGATAAGCAACCTAACACACTGATCCCCTAGTTTAACCCAGGCAGATCTAATTAACCCTCAGCCGAGGGAGATTCGACCTTGAACCCAAGGCCAGAAAGTCAGATGGCCAAAGGTCTGAAGGGCCCCAGACGTGAATGAAGCAAAAGCTTCAGTCACAGAGTCTCTTTGAAAGGGAAGTTCCTTAAGAGAAGTTCAGGAAGATTCAGTCTTTACACTCACCATGTGGAATTCCAAAGGAAAGATTTAAGAACAGTCTCACCAAGTTCTCAGGATCCCAGATCCAGAGCTCCTCGAAGTCTGGTCCTGAACCAGAAAACCCAGCTGAACTCACTGAGCTCTCTTTTAAAGGGGCTTCTTATGTGTCACTTCCTGTGTCTTCCTCTTACTTAATGTGTCCAATTGTTAGGATCCGAGTGGATTGCCACCCAAGGAGCACACGGAGACAATGCAATCCAAGCAAAGGGAAGTCTTTATTTCTAGTGCGCACTAGGGGAACTCAGCAAAGGAGTTCCAAAGCAACATAGTCAGAGTGGAGTTTAAATACATTTTTGAAGCTTTGATCTAGTACCTGTGAATAGATTCATGGTTTCAGTTCAGTGCTCAGGAACGAATAGGACTTTACCCTAGAGATAAAAGGACTCAGTGTTTTGGTCTGGTGCTTAGACTTAAGGAGAACAAGACATTACATATCAGACAGGTATGCAAGGTGGGAGTTAGTTGACTGGTTTTAGTTTTAATCATTTACTTTACTTCACAATCACAACAGATGCTTTTCTTAGGACTGCACAGGAGGCAGTCAGTAAATTTTGATTTGTCATTCACTCTAGCACATATGGGTCACAGACCTCCCAACTTGTGAGTTAAGAGGAGATGTTTTCACCTTTGGTGATTAAATCTAAAGATGGACAGGGTAGATTTAATCTCATTATCACACCTCACAATAAACCTATCTTTCTTTATGGCTTGGATATTTTTCTTATCATTTGTGTACCTGTTGTTAGAAAAAAATTACACAACATATGTGAAGGAATTAAACTAAAAGCAGAGATGCTCCCAGAGAAGAAAAAGCCAAAGAGAATGACCAAAAAACTAATCATCTAGTTCAATTTTCTCAATAGATAAGTAACATCCCAAAGCAATTTGACAATAAGACCTCTAAGCAATTACATTAAAAAAAGGGTATCTTAGTGATAAATATCTTGTGAAGATAGGATTAACTCTCTGTGTAGGGCCAGCCTACACATCAACAGGGGGCTTGGATAGCTTGATGGCATCAGTGAATAAGAAAGGAAACTGAGAACAATCCCATACCCAAGTCAGCCCAGAGGTATTCTACCAGCCTTTGAGCTGTGTTTATTTTTATAATTTTTTCTTTAAGACCAGTTTTTTCTACAAGGTTGGCATGAATAATACACATTATGTTTTAAGTCTAAATAGCATAAATTTCAAGGTTACATAGGAGTTTGACAGGAATAACACATTTTTTCATGTAGATTACGTTTTAGTCTAAACAGCACCAAGACCTAATTTTATCCAAATATTATTTCAATTAAAGTTTTTTATTATTCAACATATTTCAAAAGGTAGGGTAAAGTGTGAACTTCTAAAACTATGAGGCTAAGATCAATATGTTAAAGCAATGAAGTAATAAAGTATTTTAAATTGCCATCCTCTATCCTCCAGATTTCTCAGAAATCAGGAGAGATTAGAAGCAGCTTCTATCATTTTGAATGCTGCTTTTGCTGAGGGTATAATGAAGGCATTTACCTTTGCAAAACCTAACTGTAGAATTTCTGGCAGTTAGCCAGCCTTAGAACTCGGACAAGGACAGTAGGTCCCAGAAGCTTGTGAAGAGCGGAGGGGCAAACTGGGCTCTGCCTTCAAGCTGAAATCTTGCCTTGAATCTGTGCTTTTGTCTCTGGACATTTCGAGCTTAGCTAACTTCTCTGGACCTTCCCTGATCTTCCCTATATCATTCCCCTATTACCTTCCTGATTTTCCTGTGGGCTTTGGGAGAAGGGTAGATTTTGGGGTTGTAGCAATTAGACTTTGAGGATTTAGTTCCCCATAGACATGTAGGGCTTACCCTTGAAACAAACTATCCCCTGCTTTATTGTTTTGGTACTCCCTAACCTCAAGGCCAACCAAACTTCCCTGGCTGAGAGAGAGCAGGCTCTCTCTCAGTCCAAGCCATTCCTGTGACCTTCCCCCTCCTTGAGCTTCTCCCTAGCAGCTGTTAGAGAAACTCTGTACCCCCCCTCCTTTATAATCAACCCTGAAACTTTAATAAACCCCATTGTTACCTACTCAAACCCTTTGCTAGATCATTGGTTCGACAATAAGTGAGGGTTGAAGGAGGGAAGGAATTATTCTCTTTATCTTCCTGAGGGAAGCTGGAGGCGTCCATCTTGGGAGGAAGTAGTTGTCTCTATACTTCCTCCTGGAAACCCTTCAGTTTCACTGACAGGGAGGAGCCTTGGGACTCCTTCTTTGTGGACTTGAGAAACTGACTAGAAAGCCTTCTAGTCAGATTCAAACCACTTCTGACTGGCCCTAACCTTTGTGTCTTTAGAAAATACCATTTTCCCTGGAAGAGTCCAGCCTTCCTTCCCCAGTAACCTCTGTCTCTAGTCTGACTATCTCCCAGCTGCAACTGCCTCCCCTAATTACCTCATCATCTCCCTTACCGTTCATTATACCGGCTTGTCCTCTATTTCCCTTTCATCTCTTCTTACCTCCTCAATCCACTATTGCACCCTCCTTTCCCACCAAAGGACCAAAACCCCCTATTACCCTTTCTTTATTCCCCTTTTCATTACAGTATGAAATATTAACTCATTAATTTCTGGTTTATTATAAGGTGATTAGGGGATTTCTTTAAGGGGATTTCTGTATCTAGACTACAAGAGTTGGGGCTTTCCTAGAGATATTGATTACAATAATTCCAGTAATAAAAAGTGTTGGTCAGAAGGGAGTCACACGGGGAGAGGGGGTCTAATTGGGGTTTCCATACTTTATGTGGCCTGTTTTTCAGGTTACAGGATCCAGGGATGACTTTGTCATTCTGCATGGATTCAATGGGCCCTTGTCCCCTCTGTGGCCCTTGGCAACTCTCCCCTTGCCTATTTTTAGCTAATCAAATCAAGAACTTAAAGTACCCCTACTTGACAATAAGTAAGAAAGTTTGCAAGTCATTTACTAGAGTAAGCTCACACCTCTAAAGGTCACTGGCTCTCCCCTCCCACCCTACCCTGGCAGTGCTAGGGAAACTGAAAGACTGCAATTGGTTCCTGTAAAGTGGGGGAGCAACAGGACATAACATTGAGAAAACTGCTTTTAAAAAGGCCAGCTAGAGGATTTAGTCATTTCTCCCTTCCTTGGTGAGCTGACTAGAGGGGGAGACTCTTTCTCTGGATCCTTCGTAGGCTTGTGGTAGTGAGTGGAGTGATTCCTTTCTTGGTTCTTCGGTGAGGAGACCCTCTCTGCTCATTGGTGATTCAGTGAGACTCTCCCTTCAGCATGAGTTCTGGTGAGATTCTTGGTGGTCTTAGCCTCCTGTGTGTACTGAATTTTCTCGAAGATTCTTCAGTGTCTCTTGGCTCTTCTGATTTTGGCTTCCTAATTAGGACTTTGGATTCTGATGAGATTCACTTTCAGATTCATATTTGTAGTCTGGAGACATTAGGATTAAACTTGGGGTATTTGTATCTAGGCAGTATTTTCTGTTTTTTTATCTACATTTTTCCACTTTCACTTTTTCTACCTCTTTGAAAATAAAGTTGTTAAAAGTCATTTTGACTTAAGCTGTAATATTTTTAAATAAGCAACCACAATATTACTTTAGAATTATCATATTTAGCATAAAACCTAAATTTAAATTCTTGCAATATCCAGGACCCAAAAGTGTTGATGTCCCTACCAAACACTCTTCAGGAAGACACACTTGGAGATTCTCTCTTATTGACTTCTTTAAGAAGGAAGCAACAGGCAAGGACCTATGCCAATTTCAGCAAACTGCCATTGTCCTTCCTTTGGGGAAAAATCCAGAAGGGATGTTATCTTCCATCAAATTATTTTCCTGTCTCCAGAAGCAATTAAGTAGACCATAAGAAAGAAAACTTCCCAGATGGGTTCTTCCTATCAATCTCTGTCTCAGTCATCAGTGATCAATCATCTCAAGGTTGTCAGAACACAGAATGGACTAGAATTACTTTGCCACCTAGTTTGGCCAGACTTTGGAATAAGGGTTCTCCTATGCAAGTAGGTACTTGGGAATTCTCACCTTAAAACTCCTGGAAATCCTGACTTTTACTCAGAAATCCTAGAGATTTGTACTTTAATGGGCTTTAAAGAAAAGTCTCTGTTCCAACTCTACCTGGGCTTTTGGATGAAAATGTGGGGTTAGATGGTAACCTTTTGAGAAGTGTGTGAAAGAAAATTCGAGTTGGGCCACTAGAAGATTTATGAAGTAAATGACCACATCTCAGTATAATTGTCCAATGTGGAGACATCTTTTCTGGAGATCTCTAGATGCCTCCTGATGCTCACTTACAAGAAAAGGGCATTACAGTGATTATATACCTAGAGGAATTTCCCATTCATCCTAAAATGTCCAAAAAGTAGTCAGCTCCATATTTCTGCTCATCCAGATTTCTGTATTTTTCATGTTCTCTATCACTGAGAATCCCAACACAAACAAGAAAAATTAGCTAGGCTTGTCTGCCCTTCTTCCTTCATTAGTCTGCAGTCAAATCTCTTACCCAAAGGCTCTGATGCACAGATGTCCCTCCAGAAAAAGCGGAGTGGGGAGAGAGAGGATAATGTATTCCCAAATCTATGTCCATTATGTAACCAATTAAATGCAGAAATGGCAAATATTATATACATAAGTGGACACTTCCAATATACCCCATTATGTGGTATATTCTGGGCCCAACCTTTCATGGATGTGAGGAACTTCTGGTATGGGATTCCCTTTCAATGATAAATATAGTAATTCTAGACCTTATTGACTTAAGGAGTCAGAAACATTAATATATTCTTCCCTGCTGCCCCTAAGAATCACAGGACTTTCCCATCTGATTCACAGATAAAACCTTCAATGTATGTTGTCTCCTCCATGAAAATTTGAGTTTCTTGAGATCAGGGACTGTCCTTACATTCTATTTGTAGCCCCAACACATAGCCCAGTGCTTCAAATCTATTAAGTCTTTAATGAAAAATTCAGATGATGGTCACATCTAATTCCTCTCCAGACCATTGAACTCATATCTTGAACTGGATGTTCCATAGATGACTTAAACTCAACATACCCAAAGTTGAACTAATTAGCTTTACCAAAAATCCCTCTCCTCTTCCTAACTTCCCTATTACTATGGAGGGGACTAGCATCCTCCTACACACTCAAATGTCATCTTCACACCTCACTTTTGCCTCCCACATCCAATCTGTTGCCAAGTCCTCTCATTTCTGTCTTCCCAATATTGTGTGTGTGTGTGTGTGTGTGTGTGTGTGACTTGTGCAAGTTTTCACAACCTCTAGGTTCAAATACAATCTTTAATTTGTTATTTAAAGCTCTTTACAACTTGGACTTTTCCTATCTAATCTAGTTCTAGGAGGTTTTCAGATATCAGGGAGCAGCTAGGTGCTACAATAGACATAGAGTTTCTGTGTATTATCAACAAAATGAAGCAGGAAGAAAAAAAGAAGACCCATGTAATTAATATGACTACATAATGTATAAAATACTTGGAAGTCTACCTTGTTGTTTGTCCTTCATTTTCGAAGAGGACCAATGATATTACAGGGTAGCATCTTGTGCATGAATTAGATCTAAGTGAGGCAGAGTTGTACAAAGTCATCAGTTTCACTCTCTCTTCCAGGGTTATCCAAGTCCATTGGCGGCAAAAGTCAGGTGGAAAGATGATGGCCCAAGATGCAATGGATAACTTGACTTCTTCAGCATCTGGCCAAACTCTAAGCATTCCATAGTGCCTGCTTCAGTTACCTGCATGGTTGTTGGAAAAATCTGTTCTCATCCATCCCTTCCATCAGGGGAAGTCTTCACATGCTTGGGATAGACACTCCCCAACTCATCGAAGGGTTTGTGGAATATCAGATATCCTCAACCTGGTTTAGCCCATCTGCCCACATGGTTTACTGGAGCATGGCTGCTGCACATATTACAGTTTCTTGAAGCTATAGGTGAGAGTTGAATGCCAGGTAGACACCAAAGGTGGATGAGCAGCCCTGAAAAAGGCTCAGTAAGTCCTCACACCAGAAGTACTAGTTCTTCTTGAACATTTATACAGCTCCCAGAAGTCTACCTACACAAAGGAAATATATTAATACAACTACACATACTTTTTTACACAATATAGACCTAAATAATTGCAGAAATATTAATTACTCAATGGAAGGCCGAACCAATATAATAAAATGGTAATATTACCTCAATTAATTTATTTGTTTATTGTTATATGAATCAAACCAGATCTCAAACTCAGCAGTAATCATCAAGACCATTTTGTGCTGGTGAAAAAAACATAGGAGTTGACCAGTAAAAGAAATTAGGTATACAACATACCAAAACAAACATAACAGTCTAGTGCAGTGATGGCAAACCTTTTAGAGATGGAGTGCTAGGCTCTGTCCCCACCCCCCACCCCAGACCGAGCACCATGCCCACTCCTCCCCGCCAGAGACCCCTTTCCCCCCAAAAGGCCCCTCTCCCCCCACCAAGTGCTAGGCATAGCTCCCACATAGGGGAGGGAGAAAGTGCTCCCATTGGGCTACTGGGTGAGGGGTGGGTGAAATGATGAGGAATGTCCTTAGCAAGTGTAGAGAGGGAGAGGGGAGTGGCCCAAGGGCTCTGCTCCCCTCCAATTCTGCTGCCTTTGAGCTGCCTACCTTCCCCCCTGGGTACTCCCATTAGGCTGTTGAGCAGAGGGGTGGAGATATGAAAAAATGTCCTCAGACACATGGAGAGGGAGAGGGGAGTAGCTCCACCAGAGTTCCTCTACCTCTCTAGTAACAAAATTTGGTGGGGAGGAGGGCAGCCATGTGCCCATAGAGTGTTCTGAGTGCCACCTTTGGCACCTGTGCCATAGGTTCACCATTACTGGTGTAGTATCTGATAAATCTAAAGATCTTAGGTCCTGATGTAAGGATTTGCTGCAAGTTCTAAATGAATACATGAGCTAAATAAAATAGATCATGTCATCATCAAAAAGAGGAACTAGGAAGAAATTGCCTTTCATGTAGGGATGGAAAATAGTTCATAAGTAAACAAAGGATAGACAAGATCACAGAAAATTAAATGAAGACTTTTAGCTTGATAAAATTTAAAATGTGTTTTTATACAAACAAATCTAGTGCAATAAAAATGAGAAGTTAAGCAGATAACTAGGGAAAATCCTTGCCACAGATTTCTCTGATAAGGGTTTTATTTGCAAGTTAATAAGAAACTGGTTCAAATTTCAAGAATAAGAGCTATTGCCCATTTGATAAATTGTCAAAAGCTATGAAGTTGTGTTTCTTGAAGGATGATTTTCCTCACGTACAAAACTCAGTCTCCTCTCAAATTCAGACATTTTTTATTGGCTGTACTCCATGCCTAAAACCTTTTCTTTCCTTATTTTTGACTTGTAGCTTCTCTGGCTTCCTTCATGTTCCTAGTTAAAGTCCCACCTAAAACATGCTTTTCCCAGGCCTGTTTAATCCCATGGACATTTTCTAACTTATCCTGTATACATTTTGTTTTAAAATAGTAATTTGCCTACTGACTTCTTGAGAACAAAAACTGCCCTTTGCCCTTATTATATTCCCAACACCTAACACAGTTCCTGACACTTAGTAGCTATTGGATAAATACTAGTTGACCTACTGACTGACTGGTGTAGTGGACTGAGAAGTGGCCTAGGAGCCAGGAAAGGATAGGTTTATGTTCTACCTCTGATTCCTACTAACTGGGGACCGGGCATTGTGTTAAGCACTTTACAAATACTATTTCATTTGATAATAATAAAAATATATGAATAGAGGGGAGGAAAAGTCATTCATCAGCATCATCCAAAACTTTCATTGAGATACTAGAAGACACAGGCAAGTGGTAGGCAAGAAGGATGAAAACTGCAGACAATGTGGCAAGATCTCCATTTTAAGGAAAATGCAAGGCCCAGAGTCTCCGCCCGTCCCTCTTGTTAACCTTCTTGACTCTCTCTTCACCACTGAAGGTGGATAGCAAATAACTAAGAGGAGTTCCCTCTGCCTCTGAAAGCCCTCACAAACAGGAAGGCCCAAATGGGCTCCTCCTCTGGGCTTGGCAGAGCTTTCTCTGGCAATGACCTTGACCCAGTGGCCAAAGAGGAGGGAAAGCTTACAGAAACAGTGAGTCTTGTTTTTAATACTGAAAATTAATAGACAATGGAAATTAATGATAAGCGTCATGGAAAAATTCTAATTCAAAAGAAAAAAAAAAATTCCCAAGCCTAAATAACCTCTCTGTAACTCCACCGTTGGAAACTTTAAGCTACACTTCCTCTCATGATGTGTCTGCATCAGCCAAGGCAAGCTTCGATGAGAGAGAGTGAAAATCCCAAATGAACCATGGCCTTCCAGGTACAAACTGTTTGTCTAACCTTCCCATGATCCACGGGGTGGCAGATATTGAGATTTTATGAATGCCAACATTATACACTGTATTACGAATCCCCTGACATAACAAAGAGGCAAGCAAAAGGCTGCCCGGAGTTTTAGGGGCAAACCAATACGCTGTGTGATGCTCGGCCAGTCCGGTAGCCTCTCAGGGGCCCAGACAACTCTACAAGACCACGAGTCATTGATTCTGTTCTTATCTACACAAATAGAAGTAGTTTTTTCCCTGCAAGTTCCCAGTGAAATCACAGGCCTGTTTCTTCCTCCTCGCCTCATCTCTCCCGCATTTGCCAGAAAAATACATAATACGTGTATAGCTGAATTGAGTCAAATGTATATTCTCTTGCAGATGTTACATGTTGGATGAACTGGACTTTGAGAAGTAAATAAGGGAGCAGTGAAGTGGCTCAGTGGATTGAGAGCCAGTCCGAGAGATGCAAGGTCCTAGGTTCAAATCTGGCCACAGGCAATTCCTAGCTGTGTGACTCTGAACAAGTCACTTAACCCCCATTGCCTAGCCCCTTCACCTTGGAACCAGTACATAGTGCTGATTTTAAGACGGAAGGTGAGGGTTAAAAAGAAAGAAGTAAATATCACATGACGACAACTCTATTAGGGAAGTCAATGGATAGCAGGCACAGTGGACAGTGGGATGCAGTGGAAGGAGCCCAGTCAGAGAGCCAGGTCTAACCCCAGGCCTGCGCCCTGGGACCCGAGTAACCTCGAGTAAATCCAAACGAGGGTCTCTGAGTCTTCTGTCACCTTATCTATAAAATCAACCAACACGGGTTTATTAGGCACCATGTGTGCAGCGCTGTACTAGGCTCTGAGGATACAATTACAAGGAACTAAAATGATTTCTGAGCTTATATTCCAATGGAGGAAACAACTACATCTAAAAATATATATTATAAATCTACAGCGAGTAAATACAGATGTGAACAAAATAGTTTGAAAAATTGAAATAAGGGAGTTGTATTATAGGATTCCTAAAGTTTCTTCTGATTTAAGACTAGAGTACTGAGACCAATGAAATCATTGGGTTTTTCTGTTGCTTTGCTCCTGCTAGAGACACCATTTGTTTAGGGAAAGCCCGGTTAAAAGATTTCCATGATCAGTCTGTGCCATGCTATTTTGTATTGGACTTAGCTCAACCCAGTGGGGAGCAGACAATCACCGATGGATACCCAACTAGATGATGCATTTGCTGTTCAGTTGTTTCCTTTTCTTCATGACTTCTGGGGTTTTCTTAGCAGAGAAACTGGAATGGTTTGCCATGTCCTTCTCCAGCACATTTTACAGATGAAAAACTGAGATAAACAGGGTTAAGAGACTTTCCCAGAGTCACACAGCTAGGAAGTATCTGAGGCCACATTTGAAGTGAAGACCTCCTATCTCTAGGCCTTGCTCTCGATCCACAGAGCCACCTAGCTGCCCCCCTCTTTCCTTTGTGTCATTATTGTTGAGTCATTTCAGTTATGTCTGATTCTCTATGACCCATTTGTGTTTTTTGTTGTGTTATTTTTGGCAAAGATACTGGAGTGGTTTGCCATTTCCTTCTCCAGTTCATTTTACAGAGGATGAACGGAGGCAAACAAGGTTCAATGACTTGCCCAGGGTCACGCTGCTAGTGAGTGTCTGTGGCCAGATTTGAATTCATGAAGATGAATCTTCCTGACTCCAGACCTGGCACTTTATCTCCTGGACTACTTAGCTGCCTTGAGAAAGATTATAATAGAACGAACTAATGAAGCAACCAAAGTGGTCGTACCATAAATCTGTCCACACAAACTGGAAATCAATTAAGCTTTATGCAGGAAACCTCACTGAATTGTTCATAGTTTTTGGCTTAGAGATCATGAAAAGGTCAAAAAAGAAGGGTTCATACCAAAATATTTATAGCAACACTTTTGTGATAAAAAGAAAATGCAAGGTCAAGTTAAACACGTGGGTACCGAACCATTGAGGAATGAGATTTTGTTAAGGAGCATGCCTGTTCCTGAACTGAAGCACCTATAAAATGATCCGTTAACTTTATATGGCCCCCCAAATTAGATATAGGCCAGAAATGCTTTCACAGTTACAGATGCTAATTCCGGAGATGTGCAAAGTTGCACATCCAGTAAAGCAGGTGTCCACTGGTTTTTCCACACTTGGGAAGAAGACAGTGTCATCCCGATGTTCAAAGACCTCGGAATCTAGTTAGAAAAAAAATGACAGAAAAACACACAAAAGCAGCAAGGAATGTCGAAACCACATGACTAAAAGCTCAAATGAATGTTCCAGATCCATGGAGCTCTGAGAGAGGACTTGAGCTCAGTCTAGAAGAAGAGGGAGACATTGAGAGACCAAGCCGGGGGGTGGGGGAGGCAAAGAGAACGAGAGGTCCCTGGGCCTTCTGTGTATGTAAGTTGGCCAATATGCACCATAATTTGATGATAATTCCATATCCCGTGCTCCAAGTTCTTCCCTAAGTTTCTCAGAAATATTACTCCTAGTGTAAAAGGTAAATGCAGTCCAAAGGTAGCGTGTGGCTTTTGGGGTTTATTTCTCCTCAGTTTGTTCATGGGCAGGTAGGATTTGATGTTCTCTAAAATTGCTTCCAGCTCTAATTCCGCTGATCCTAAGTCCAAGGTTATTATTTGCAAACCAAATGAGATTTACTTTAGCTAGCGCTACTAAGAAATCCCTCTGAGGTTTCAAGGTGATCAGATAGTTCTAACGGAAACTGAAAGAAGGAAGGAGGTCAGTTGGTCCTGCAGAAAGCTGTTTTACATAGATAAAGTGTGCCGGCATGTAGCAACGTATGTAATTATTTTTAAATTTTTTAAAGAAATGACAAATACGGAGTGAGGTTTTCCCCAGTACATAAATGACGTCTGGTTCGATTCACTAACATAGCCACTGCTACAAAAATAAAAGCTATCTTTGTGATACTTTGTAATAAAGGAACCCAGAAGAGTTAATGTGCCTCTCAAAGCGCCCTCTTGGGGCTACGCCCTCAGAGATTCTGTCTGGTCAAGTCAAGGTCTTCTTCAGGAAGAAATCGGCACTCTAGGATCCTTGCCAGCTTCCGCACACTGCCACTATCATTCCTTTGTTTGAGTAAGAACCCAGAAGGGACCAGCTTCCATCAAATTGTTTTCCTGTCTCCAGAAGCAACTGAATGGGAGTTTATAAGAAGGTCAACTTCTAAGGTGGGTCCTTTCTATCGTTTTCTATCTTAGTAGTCAGCTCCCATTCCCAGGATGTTAAGGCACAGAAGCTGACTGGAACCTCTGGGCCCGGCCATCAGAACAGACCTTGGAAGAAGGTTCCCCTCCCAGGGTAGGTGTTTGGGAATTCTCACCTGAAAACTCCTGAAGGCTGACTGCGCTTCAGATCCCAGAGCTTTACATTGCCATAGGCTTTTTGTTCATTTTACATTTTTTCATGGTTACATAATTCTTGCTGCCTCCCTCTCCTCTTCCCTCCCCCCTTCCAGAGATGACAGGCAATTTCCCTGGATTATACACATATTCTCACTCAGATCTCATAGGCTTTTTGTGAATGGCATTGTCCAAGTTGCGCCTGTTTCAAATGTGCTTTTTGCATGAAAAAGTGGGCGGTGGTTGTGATTTGCAGTGGAGTCAGTAAGAAACAAGCTAGTCAGGGACTTTTTTAAATGAACAAATATCCCTCATCCTAATGTGGGATATGAACACTTCTCTGGGTGCCTTGTAATATCTTCTGCTGCTCGCTTGAACAGACAAAAGGTATTACGCTGTCCTGAAGAAGTTTTCCCATGATTCTAAAACAGGACTGCCTGAAAAGTGATTGGCTCCTTAGTTCTACCCATAATTCTGGTTTCTGTGTACATCATTGGAGAAACCCAAATCCAGACAAGAGAAAGAAGCTAGACTTGTCCATGAACAAGCACTTACCATCCAACTGCTATGTGTAATAACCGTCATAAATGCGAGGGGTACAAAGTAAGGCAAGAGATGGCCCCTTCTCTTCAAGAGCTCACATTCCGATGGGGAGACAACCTGCAAACAACTATGTTTAAACAAGATAAATACATAGATGTGTGGATACATAGACGTAGCTCAACAGACAGGCAGAGACGGACAGGTAGATATAGGGGTACATACATACATACATACATACATTGGAGATCTTGTCAGAGGGAAAGCCCTACAATCAAGGATTACTGGGAAAGGGTTCTTGTAGAAGGTGGGATGTTTGTGAGTTGTGACTCGCAGGAAGGTAAGGAAATTAGGCAGCAAAAACAAGAAGGCCGAGAATTTGAGGCAGGAGGAGGAAAGCCACTGAAAATGTATAGAGCCGGGAGGTGGGTTATCTTATACAAGTAATAGCAAGAAGGTCGGTGTCTCTGGATCTATCATCCAGAATGTGTGGGTGACTCAGGCACAAGAAGACTGGAGAAGTGTGATGGGGTCAGGTGATGAATAGCTTTGAATCCGAAAAATATAGCTTTATATTTGATTTGAGACTTAGGAGGTAACTTGGCGAAACCTGAGTTTTAGGAAGATCAGTCTGATGGCTAAGGAGAGCACAGACTGGAGTAGAGTTAGACCTGAGGCAGAGAGGCTAACCAAGAGACTATCGCAGTAGCCCAGGAATGACGCGCTATAGGTCTGCATCAAGGTTATGGCAGTGTCCGAAGAGAGAAGGGAGTCTAGGAAAGAGATGTTGGGAAGACAGAAACGACAAGACTTGGCAACAATAGATAGTATATGGAAGTCAAAGAAGAGGAGTCGAAGATAACACTCGAATGGCCAGCCTGGATGATTGGGAAGTTAAGAACAAGGGACGGCTTGTGAGAGAGAAAAACATGAGTTCAGTTTGAACGTTTTTGAATTTAAGTTGTCTGTGGGACATCCAGCCAAAGATGTAAGAATGGAGGTCAGAAGAGTAAATGGAGCTAGATAAGTAGATAGATTTGAATAGAAAGAATCATAGATAGAATTATTTAGATAGAATCATTTGAATCAAGATAATACTTGAATCTGGGGCCGCTGAGTGGTGCAGTGATTAGAGAACCTGGACTAGAGTCAGGAAGACTCATTTTCTTGAGTTCAAACCAGCCTCAGACACCTGTTAGCTGTGTGACCCTGGGCAAGTCACTTAACTCTGTCTCAATTTACTTGTTTGTCAAACGAGCTGAAGAAGGAAATGGCAAATCACTCCAGCATCTTTGCCAAGAGAACCCCAAATGGGGTCTTGAAGAGCCAGACATGACTGAAACAAATGAACAACAAAAATAACACGACCCGTAAAATATAATTGCCAAGTGAAATAGTACAGGCAGAAGACATTTCTGTGGGGAAATCTAGTAAAAGTGACTGCCAGGGAAAAGTAGGATAGAGCAACATTCTGGAAACCTACTGAGAAAAGAATATCATGAAGAAACCACAAAGGGCTCAGGAGAAGAAATCATTGGATGATTCAAGGGATCCACCAATGATCAGCTAAGATAAGGAAGTAAGAAGAGTGGACCCAGGGCAATGGTGATAGTCTGCAACAGAACTTCTGGGGGTAAATGGTCTGGATGTTATAGTGAGGAAGAAGAACAGTTTTGCAAAGCCCAGGGAAAGGTGCCATGAGAACAAATTGGGATTAGATAAAGAATCTGAGAGTTCATGAACATGGGAGGGGTGTGTTTGTGGATGATAAAAATAGTCTGACTGTATATATCTGGGGGGGGAGGGCTGAGGAGGAGAAGATAGGAAATGAGGAGTTAGGCCAGCGGTCGGCAACGTATGGCTCTCGAGCCATATCTGGCTCTTTTGAGGGCCAGATAGGGCTCTTTCTGCAGGAGCCATAAAGTCCATTTTTTTTCAGGCGCTGTTACAGGAGCGCGCACTGCGAGCACTGTACAGCTCTCACGAAATGACATTTTAAAAAAATGTGGCGTTTATGGCTCTCAAGGCCAAAAAGGTTGCCGACCCCTGAGTTAGGGGGTTGGAGGGAGTAATTTAAATGTCTGGTAAAGTCTTCAGTTTAGAGGGAAGGACTTGGGGCCAAGAGAAAGGCCCTAAATCAGACATTGGTGGGAGTCAAGAAAGAAGGGGAGTATCTTTCATCTTCAGTCAAATGTCTCACAGATATGATCTGGGGCATAGATCTCCCCCACTGGAAGAAGGAAATAGTATTGAGAAAGGAAACCTTGAAATGGGGTAAGTCTTCTTTCGGCTAAGAAGGGCACTGCATGTGCTGCTAGGTCTCTATTCTAGAAAGATGCTTCCTAATATGCATAAGGCGGTGCTTCCACCATACTGGATTCTCTGGGATTAAACTCGCAGGGGTTTGAGAAACTCCTGGTGTTGTTAGGGTCCGAATGGGTGGCCACCAAAGGAATACACGAGACAATGCAATCAAAGCAGGAGAAAGCTTTACTGCCAGTGTGCGCTGGGGGAACTCAGCAAGAGAGGCCCAAGTGGTGCATTCAGAGGAGGGAATTTATACGTTTCGTATAAGGGGGCTGGGAGACGGGTACAGGTGTCCTGGAGCTTAACAACAGCCAGACATTTCCTGGTGGGAGTTCCGTAGGAATCTTAAGGTTGGGGTGAAGGGTTAAGGGAGGAGTGGTACTGTTCGACAGAGCATGGTGCTGTCAAGCTATGAGCTATGAGTCTCTATTTTCTGGCTACTACTGTGTGTGTGTGTAAATAGAATTAGCTCTAGCCACTCCGCCAATACCATCAGCAACTGAGGAACTTAGAGATTTAAGGAGCTGTCTAGGGCACTGAGAGTGTAAGAGATTTGCCCCTGATCACACAGCTAACAAGTGCCAGTGAGGGGAGTTTTCCCGACTCCAAGGCCACCTCTCCACTGCATAAGCCATGCTGCCTCTATACGTAGGAGGTACATGAGACAATGACGAAAAAGAAGTTATTTTCTAACCTTATTCTTGGTAAATTTTCAGATTTCTGATATTTTTATTGGAATGGAAAAGGCCATAGATCCAAATCTGAATTGTTACCAAGAATGTTGTTTAACATTTAATTAAAAGGCCACTGGGGGCAACTGGGTGGCTCAGCGGATGGAGAGCAAGGCCTAGAGACAGGAGGTCCTGGGTTCAAGTTCGGCCTCAGACACTTCCCAGCTATGTGACCCTGGGCAAGTCACTTGGCCCCCATTGCCTACCCTTACCACTCTTGTGCCTTGGAGCCAATACACAGTATTGACTCCAAGATGGAAGGTGAGGGGTTAAAAATAAAAAGGCCACCCCGCTTCCTGAAAGTATTTGAAGTTTTTGTATTTTTACAGTAAATCGCTTTACCATCATTCAAAGTCATTCCCTATGACAAACCCTTTTGGCAATTGGAGCTTTTGCAAAGAAAACGCTTCTTCATTCAAAACATGCTACTGATTATTTTAACTAACAGTAGGAACTCGCGATGCTTGTTACAGGGAGCACCAACAAGATAAAGGATGAAGCCGTGGTACGTGACGGTGGGCCTTCTGGTTCTCTTCACCTGTTTCCCGGTAAGGCCCCTCGACCACCATCACTGGGCACCCCTGTCGTCCCATTCAAATTCAGAAAGAACACTCTTAGATGCTCCCAAGAGGCGGCTGCAGCGTTCAGAATGGCCCGAGGGATTGCTTTCCATTGTGGAGGATGGCTCCCCTTCTCTGCCCTTTGTCATTCGGCCCAGGGCGCCCGGCTTCCTATTGGGGATCTGAATTTGCTTCCCTTTGGATGCTGGGGGGAGCCTCGAGGGCTTGAGGCAGAGGGGAGCCCTGCGGCTGTATGGGTTCCTCTCTGGCCTGCAGAGCGGTTAGGCAGGGCGCCCTTTCCCAGGTAGGGCGCCTCCTACCCCTTTCGGTGGGTGAGCACAATGGATCTGACCAGTTTCTCACCGGAACAAAGGAGTAGGCCGGTGTTCGGGACCGCGGTGGGTCTGTCGCCTGGCTTGCTTTTTGAAGGTTTCCATAAATCTCTTTCCAAGTAAACGGGCCCTCTAGAAGCCGCTACGTTTTATTTCGATTTCAGGCATTTAAAAACAGCATTTTGAAAGGGCTCCTTCCACAAGCCTCGTTCGGCCGCCGGAGGGTTCCGGCCATAAAAGAAAACCAAGGAGAAAGCCTAAAGCGAAAAGATCCGGCCACAGGCCGGCCATTTCTATCATTTCTCTACGTCTAGGGGAAACCTGGATTGCATTTCAGGGGCTCAACAAGCATTTAGCGGGGCTTCCCCTGTCCCACGTCCTCACCAAACACTGACCAGCCTCCAGGAGGTTGTGTTCTACAGGGGAGACGACATGGCACTCAGTGGCTCCATACAAAATGGCGATAAAGAAGACTCTTAAGGGGCGGGGAGGAGGGGGGTGTTGGCTGTGGCGGCCGCGGGAAGCCTCGTGAGACTTCCTCCGATTTTGGAA
>NC_058135.1:216120-241597 GCF_016433145.1 Gracilinanus agilis | reverse complement strand
AGGAGGAGAAGGAAAAGGAGGAGGAGGAGAAGGAAAAGGAGAAGAAGGAGAAAGAGGAGGAGGAGAAGAAGGAGGAGGAGGAGGAGGAGGAGAAGGAGGAGGAGGAGGAGGAGGAGAAGGAGGAGGAGGAGAAGGAAGAGGAGGAGAAGAAGGAGGAGAAGTAAGAAGAGGAGAACAAGGAGGAGGAGAAGATTTCTCTTTCAGGTAGTGAGAATGCAGGTAGTGAGAATTAAATGAAATGATACTTACATTTATATCCTCTAGCATATATGGATATTACACATTATATATCATGTTATCTCACAAAAGCAATAATCTTTAGAAAGCACCTAGCTCCAATCACTATGTAGATGAGAAAATGAAGACTTGAGAGACAATGACCCCAAAGGACAGCCTGCTGACACAGATAAAATGTCCCTTGAAGTGGATTCTTTTTCTGTCTTTCTTTCTCCTTCCTAAGGCCTGTGATTGAATCAGCACAAGGATCTCCCAGGAAGGAAACTCCTCCTACTGATAAGGCACTGAAAACTGAGGGGAATGACCCAGGGTCACACAGCCAGCATGTGTCAGAAGCCAAACCAGAACTCAGGGCTGCCTAACTAAAACACCAGCTATCCATGGGTTCTGCCAGCCCCTGGTGCCTTTCTAATCTGGGTATTAGTGATTATAAATATAATTGCCCTCACTTTTTGGTGGCAATATATATATCCAGAGCTATGAAATCAATGGGAAAGTAAGATATGACACAAACATCACTACTTAGGCACTACTCTTCATGAATACAACCATAAGGCAAGATCATGCTATTAATTAGGTCTAGAGCCCTGCCCCCACCATCCTGCCTAGCCTTCCCCTGGGCTTAGAGAGTCTGTGGGGCAGGTGGAAGAATAGCCAGAGCATGAAAGAGAGATAGCTAGAAAGATGAAAGTTCAGCACAGAACAAATCAGAAAAAGATTCTTCCCTGAATTCAGCCCAGATTTAAATGGGCAGAAGAATCATCAGGAAGACTCATCTTCCTAAGTTTGAATCTGGTCTCAGGCACTTCCAAATTGCTTCACTCTGTTTACCTCAGTTTCCCCATATGCAAAGTGAGCAGGAGAAGGAAATGGTAAATCATTGCCAAGAAGACCCAGAATGGGGTCACAAAGAGTCTGACGTGATTGAAATGACAGAACAACAACAACCAAAGGAGCATGGAGATAGTAGTCAAAAACCAAATAAGTCAGTAGCATTTATTAACTACCTGCAATGTGCAAAGTATTAGACATACAAAGGAAAGCAAAAAACACAGTTCGTGCCCTCAAGAAGCTCATGGTCTAATGTAGGGAACAACTTCCAAACAAGATATATGCAGGAAAACTTGTAGCTGATCAGTAAGGAGAAGGCATTAGCTTTAAGGGGGAACAAGAAAGAATTCTTGAGGGCAGCTAGGTATCACAATGGATAGAGTGCCAAGCCTGGAGTCAGGAGGTCCTAGGTTCAAATATGACCTCAGACACTTTCTAGCTGTGGGACCCTGAGCAACTCACTTACCTCCCATTGCCCAGCCCTTATCAATCTTCTCCCTTGGAATTGATTCTGAGTATTGATTCTAAAATAGAAGGCAACGAGCTAGGTGTTGAGGGTTTTTAAAAGATACTTTGGCAGATTATAAAAAATGGATTGTAGAGGAGAGAAAATAAAATAGAAACAAGAAAATTTGGAAGACTATGCACACTTCCACAGACTTTATTAGGTTACAAGTGTTTTATCACAAATAAAATAGGTTTTTTTTTTAAAAACTAAAAAACAAAAAAAATATTCCATAACCCAATAGCAATGGAATAAATCAGGAAGCGGGGTAGATCAGGAAAGAACATTTCTTTATTTAAGATCTAAAACATTAGTACTGCCCTCTTATTTTTAGTTAAAAACAAAAACAAAAACAAAAACTTGGTCCTGACAGGTAATTGTTATTGTTGTTCAGTCATGTCTAACTCTTTGTGATCTCATTTGGGTTTTCTTCGCAAAGATAATGGAGTGATTTACCATTTACTTCTCCAGCTTATTTGACATATGAGGAAATGGAGGCAAACAGGGGTAAGTGACTTGCCCAGGATCACACAACTAGTCAATGGCTAAAGCTAGATTTGAACACAGGAAGATGAACCTTCATGATTCCAGACCTGGCATTCTATCCAATGTACCACCTAGTTGATCATCTAATTCACAGGGACCCATCTGATTTCTACCAAATGACTGTCCAAAAGGCAATGATGTAACACCTTAAAATGAATTCTGGAGCAGTATAACCCACAAAAAGACAATGTGAAGTAATTTTTCAGCCCAAAACAACCTAGAAGGCTGGCATGAGGCATTTAGTGCATTACAGTAGAGGTAGAGTGCAGTATGCCAGGACAGCCCCTCTCACCCCCACAGTAAGACTTGGGCACATCTGAAGCAGAAGCCAAGGTTTCCAGAATTTTTAGCCACAGATGGTAACAGAGGGTTGGACTACTACTCAAAAGGAGCCTCTTTGTGCAAGACTGCAGTCATAGGGTGCGAAGGAATACCAGTATACATCAATCAGCACTTGCAGCCCTAGAGGAGCAGAGGACACTGGTCACCAAGTTCCAAGGGATAAAAGAGTGCATAGGATGATTCACAGACCAGAGCACAGGCTGGGAGAGTATTAATACACCTTTCTTTACCACCTTGGAAGAACTGAAAGCAGGTAGATCCCTACAGCCAGCTCTGAAGCTTGAAATGATGCTCCCTTCACACAAGTACAGAGCCCCACTTTAATAAGTTTTTTAAACTAAAAGAAAGGGAAAAGGCAGGAGAAGTGAGCAAACAACAACAAGAAATTCAATCAGGAATGTTATTTTGATGACAAGGTATGTTCAAATTCACAAGACAACAAAGTTAATACTGCTACATCCAAAGCCTGCAAGAAAAATATTAATTATTCTCAAACCAAAAAAGAATAGAGGAGCTCAAAAAAGATTTTAAAAATCAAATAAGAAAGGTACAAAAAAATGGTAAAAGAAATGAGATACAGGAAAATCATGAAAAAAGAGTCAATACATTGGTAAAGGAGGCACAAAAAATATTGAATAAATTAATATCTTAAAAAACAGAATAGACCAATTTGTAAAAGGGGCACAAAAATCCAAAGAAGAGGAAAAGGTTTTAAAAAGCAGAATTGTCCAAATGGAAAAAAAACTATATACAAAAACACACATAATAAAAAATCTTGACAGAATTTGCCTATTGGAAAAAAGAAGTACAAAAATTCACTGAGGAAAAGAACTCTTTATAAAGTAGAATTGGCCAAATAGTAAAGGAGGTATAAGAGCTCACTCAGGAAAAATCATGCCTTAAAAATTAGAATTGAGCAAGTGGAAGCTAATGACTCCATGGGATATCCAGAAACAATCAAAGTCAAAAGAATGAAAAAATAGAAGAAAATTAGAAACATGTCATGTGAAAAGCAGCTGTTCTGGAAAATAAAACCAGCAGAGATAATTTAAGTATTATTGGACTATCTGAAATCTATCATCAAAAAAAATGTTTAGACATCATCTTTCAAGACATAATCAAGGAAAATTGTCTGGATATTTTAGAATCAGAGGACAAAATAGAATTTGAAAGAATCCACTGATTATCTCCTGAAAGGATAACTACTAGGAATATTATAGCCAAGTCCCAAAACTCCCAGATCAAGGAGAAAAGCTTGCAAAGGGCCTCAAAGAAACAATTCAAATATTGAGGAGCCACAGTCAGGATAACACAAGACCTAGCAGTTTCTACATTAAGTGATGAGAGGGCCTGGAAAATTATAATCCAGAGGGCAGAGGAGCTAGGGCTTCTACCAAGAATCACTTACTCAGTAAAACTGGGCATAATCCTTTTGGGGAAAAAATGAGTATTCAATGAAAGAGAAATTTCAAACATCACTGATGAAAAGACCAGAGCTAAATGGAAAATTTGACTCTCAAAGATAAGATTTAAGAGAATCATAAAAAAGACAGAAGGAAAGAGAAATCAAAAGACATTCAATAAGATTAAACCGTGTCAGTGGAAATGCAAGTTGGATATGAGGGGAGGGGCTGAAGGGGGGGGTGAAAGGGAAAGTAAAAACAGGAATCATGTAACCATGGAAATTTTTTCTAAAAAAATACAATATTTAAATCTGAAAAAAAAGATTAAATTGTGTCTGTCCTAATATGGGGAGATGATTCTTATAATGCCAAAGAACTCTGTCATTTTTAGGGTAGGTTAGAATATACACTGAGTTGAATATTATGAGATGATATAAAAAATTAAATTAAATTAAAGCGTGGGAAAAAGGAATGCATTGAGAAGAGGGGGGAAAGTAAAATAGAATAGGGCAAATTATTACACATAGAAGAGGCATGAAAGATCTTTCACAGTGGAGGGGAAGATGGGAGAGATGGGGAGGAGGGCATGTGAACCTTACTCTCATCAGAATTGGCTCAATGAGAGAAGAACATAAACAATCAACTAGATATAGAAAGCTATCTTACCCTATAGGAAAATAGGAGGGGAAGAGGAAGAAGGGTGGGACTGATAGAAGAGAGCAAATTGGGGGAAGTGGAGGTCAGGAGGAAGTAGAAACTAAATAGATTGAAAAGTAATACATAGTGATCATAATGGTGCAAAAAATGTTTACAAGTCTCTCTAATAAAGGCCTCATTTCTCAAATACATAGAGAAATAAGATGAATAAATAAGAATACAAATCATTCTTCAATTGATAAATGGTGAAAAGATATGAATAGGGAGTTCTTAAAGTAATTAAGGCTCTCTATAGCCATGCCAAAAAAAAAATCCTCTAAATCATTATTACTTAGAGAAATTAACACTAAAAAACTATGAGTTACTACTCCACACCTATCAAATTGGTTATTATGACAGAAAGGAAAATGACAAAACTTGGAGGGGATATGAGAAAGTGAGGACATGAGTACCCTATTGGGGGAGTCATGAAATGATTCAGTCATTCAGGAGAGCAATTTAGACCTATGCCCACAGAGCTATAAAACAGTACATACACTTTGACCCAGCGATACCATTACTAAGTTTGTAGCCCAAAGATATTTAAAAAAAAAAAAAAGAAAAAGAAAAAAGGAAAAGGAAGAATCTATATGTACAAAAATATTTAAAGCAGCTCTTTACAGGGGGACAAAGATTTCGAAAGTGAGGGGATACCATCAGTTGGGGAATAGCTGAGTAAGTTATAGTGTATAATCATAATAGAATCCTATTGTGCCATAAGAAATGAGAAGCAGGAGAAGCTCAGAAAAAACTAGAAAGACTTACACAAACTGAAACAGAGTGAAATAAGAAGAATCAGCAGTAACAGGAATACTGGGAGTAACTGCCATTCTCAGCAATACAGTGATCCAAAACTATCCCAAAGGACTGTGTCTGAATCCAGACCAAAGCAAAATTTTTTCACTTTCTTATTTTTGAGTTTCTTTCCACAAAAAGATTAATATGGAAAACTGTTTACATGATTACATATGTAAAATCTGTATGAGATTGCTTACCATCTGAAGGTGGGGTGGCGAATTGGAGGGGAGAGAGGGAGAGAGAGAATTTGAGACAATATTCTTTGAAAAATGTTGAAAACTTTTCACAGGTAATTGGGGAAAAATAAAATACAAAAAAATTAAATTTTATTTTACACATGTTTAACTACATATTTCTTTATTTCTGCAGTTAAGTAAGACACAGCAGAGACAGAATGTGCCAAAGAAGAAGCCAATGGCAAATTTTCTTCAATCATCTCCTCATTCATCTTCCTGGACAGCAATTAATTCAGTTTCATCGCTTAAAAAGAAATCTGGTCTATCAAAATCATTGGATCAGTCAAGATATCAAAGGCAGTTACAGCAAAATTCATCTCAACAGAAGATGAAAACAGCAAAATCTTCATTCCAATTTCCTGTAAACTCACCACTTCAACAAAGATTTCCCCAAACCAATAGGTCCCCACTTCCAAAAATTCAACAAAAACAAAGGCTATCAAATTCTCCACATAAAACTCATCAACATTCCCCTAGAAATCAAAATAGACAATCAACATTTCAGTTCATTTCGCAAAGACAGAATCAGCAAAAAACCCTCTCAAGTCAACAAAAACAGCAGATCAAACCAGCAAAACAAAACAAACATGTTCAGACCAAAACAGTCACAAAAAGGAGTTCTGATCTACAAAAAACTGACAGAAAAACAGCAGCACCAAGGAGAAAGCTTCCACAAAAATCACAAGCCAAAGTGACCACAAAGGGGAAGGGGGCTCCACAAAATTCTTTCGGGAAAACAGCAGCACCAAGGAGAAAGCTTCCACAAAAATCACAAGCCAAAGTGACCACAAAGGGGAAGGGGGCTCCACAAAATTCTTTCGGGAAAACAGCAGCACCGAGGAAAAAAGTGCCACAAAAATCACAAGCCAAAGTGACCACAAAGGGGAAGGGGGCTCCACAAAATTCTTTCGGGAAAACCGCAGTACGGAGGAAAAAAGTGCCACGAAAACCAGGTGCTAAAGCAACCACAACAAGGAAGCTTGTTTCACAAAATCCTCAGACCAAAACAGCCACAAAAACAAAGTCAACCAAAAGAAAACCCAAATGTAGATTTCATCCAAAGAAACGACCACCTAAAAAAGGCCCCCAAAACAAACTTAATCCAGGAAAGTCTCCCAGAAGAGGAAATAAGCAACTTCAACCTGGTTCACACCATTTTGATCCACATTCATCTAAGCCAGGGAGATTTGACCACCATCATTGTGATTCAAATGTTCACCACCCACCTAATTCCCATCATTGGCCAGGAGGAAAGCCAACAATATCTAAACCAATAACCAAACCTTACACTGCTACCACAACTATCAAATCTAGTATTAAACCCACCAAATATACTACCAATAGAAAATCTACTACTGTTACCACCAAATCTGCTAAAACCACCAGTTCAACTACTATCAAACCTGCTATCACCAAATCTTACTCCACTGCCACTATACCAACTACTTCCATATCTTCTGCCTCTAAGAAAACTACCACCAAACTTTCCCTGATCACCAAATCTACCACTAAATCCACTACCACCAAATTAACAACTCTTATGACTGCTGTCACAAAAACTGCTAGCACCAAAAAACCTGTGTCCACAGCCACTACCTCTGTAAAATTCACCACAAACAACAATTCTGTCACCCCTTCTGCCATCTCTGCTACCACCAAGAAACATAGCCCTTCTACCATGTCTCCTAAACCCTCAAATGTCATTAAAACTACCACTAAATTAACTACTATTACCAAATCTTCCACTATATCAAAAACATCTACCTCCAAAAATTCAACCAATACCACTGCCCACAAAAACCCTACCACCAACACTACTACTTCCATCAAACCAACAATGACCACATCAGCCAAAACAAGCATAGCCTTCAAATCTACCAATATAGTGACTAGTTTCTTGAAATCTACCACTGTTGCAAAAACTACCACCACCAACCTTGGTGCCTCTACAACTTCTTTCTCTATGACTGTGCCTAACCAAGCAACATCACCTACTATTGCCAGCACCCCAGCTATTATATCTAATGCCAGGACAACTGCCATTAGATCTTTAAGCACTGCAACTTCCATGACCATTCCCACAACCACAACTATTTCTGCTCCTACCACATCCACCTCAACTGTGGCTGCTCCCATTAGCACCACCTCTGCTGCCTTGAGCACAACTGAACGCACCACATCTCCTGCCACTACCACAGCTGTGGCTACTACCACTTCTACTACCTCTACCATCACCCCTCTAACAACCACTTCTACCACTAGTACCCCTACCACACAAGTTGCCACCACCTCTTCTGCCATCTCAACCACAACATCTGCCACAACCACCACTGCTGCCTCCAGAACCACATCTGCTGCCTCCTCAGCCACACCTGCTACTACTGCCATTACTAAAACTGTGGTCACTTCTGTTGCCACCAACCCCTCATCAGCTGCTTCTACTACTCCTGCAACATCCATTGCCACCACTAGTGCCTCTAGCCCATTGGCTTCCTCTACCACAGCTTCCTCAGCAATCACACCTACCCCTTCTACACCCGTTGCCACTTCTATCCTCACCACCATGGGTACCACATCTGAAGCCATTAAGAAAGCTGTTTCCTCTACAACAATATCTGTCACCACTGCATCTTCCTCTACAACAAGTGCTCCCACTAGCACCACCTCTGCTGCCTTGAGCACAACTGAACGCACCACATCTCCTGCCACTACCACAGCTGTGGCTACTATCACTTATACCACTACTAGCATATCTGCTGCTTCCACATCTACTCCCACCACACAAAGTACTGCTTCTTCTGCTCCCTTGACTCCCAGACCTACTTCCATTAACACTACTTCTACTGAAATCACCTCTGCTGTCACTAGCACCACCAAAACTGCAACTCCTCCCTCTACAACAATACCTGTAAGTACCACATCTATTGTTGGCACATCTGCCCCAAGCACACTTATGACCACTATTACATCTGTTGGTACATCTTCTGTAATTAGCACAAGTGCTCCTACTACACCTAGAGCCACTGATTCTCCATCCACACCTACAAATCCTTTTGCCCCTACATCTGATGCTACTGTCATCCCTGTTGACTTAACCACTGCTGCATTGAGCACTACTGATGAAATTACTACAGGTTTTGACACAAGCACATCTGATAAAATAATAAGCAATGAGGAAACCACCACTCCTGGGGAAATAAACACAACTGATACAATGGCCACCACCAAGGAAACCAACTTTACTGGGGAACCAAGCACTACTTAAACTATCATCAAATTGATTTTACTCATCTAATACTAATTAATATGGGGCTTCTAATAACCATAAGACAGGAAGAAAGAGGTGAGGAGATACAAAATAAATCCTAATGCAACTTGAATTCAAAGGAAAAAAGTCAATGTGACCATAACTGATTAGAGACAGTTATTTATGAATAATGATAATAATTTAAGAAATGGCTTACATGGCTTTCATGATTCTTTCAGTCACCTTGCCAATAAAGTTACATTCTTATAAATTGATATGAGATAATTCCTTTTGTCTCTATTATCAAATAGAATATTGCCAGGGGGCATTTATCACAGTAAAAATTTCATTTTGTGAGACTAGCTTGTTGAAAGATTTACTGTATGTGACAATTCACTAAGAGTTGCAGAATGACTGGTACTTTCAAGGAATTAACTACAAGAATATTTCTTTTTAAATAAACCATTAAAGAAAAGGAAATGAAATAAAATTAAAAACAACAGTGGCACTAGGCTTTTTTATCTCTTAATTTACTGTTGTGTGCAGATGCAAAGCATAGAATCCCTGCAAAGGTACAGGGAGAGCCTCACCCAGAATTCCAGGTGACCCCCCCTGGAGAACTTTGGGTGAGGGGCAGTTGAGAAGGGTTGGGGACAGTTAATTTTGGGATTGGATGTGAGCAGACACTCTGCTTGTCTCTCCAGACTTGGGGTTTCTCCTGAGGTGGCCGTTGTAGTTTAAGCCAGTGGTTTCTACTCATAGAGTTAGCCTATTTGTTATTACTATTCTTCATTAATATGATTATATAATTATTTAGTAATTAGAGAGTAAGATATTTATCTATAGCAAGAGAGCCAGTTTTAGTTAAGTGCTTCATCCCTCCAGTGAGGAGGGGGGAAGGGGCATCAATTTAACAGTTCAGGGTCACCTTTCCTTTATTCTAAAACCTTCATTGATTTCTCTAATTTTCCTTGTTAATTCCTAATATAACTTTTTACCTTCAAATCTGTGCCTGATAATTATTTGGGAAGATACTTACAATTCAGTCTGTATATTTAGTTTGAATCCTGTTGGCTGCCAGTTTAAAGAAGATCTCCTCTGTCCTCAACAGTTAGATAGCTAGCTGTTATATCTCCTCTAACTGACCTGAGAGGAATATAAATTAATGAAAAGGAACATTATCGGGGTTTCAGTCATAAGAGAAACTTACCAGAAGAATCTTATTCCTGTCTTCATTACCAACTGAATAACAGTTTTGGCCAGCCAGCCTAGGATTTGTACTATAGGACCTAGTGGAGAAGAGATAAGATGGCTGACATGTTAAACAGAGCAATTGTTACCTTGGGGTGCTCTGCTGTTTTAATTTATGGGATTTGGCAAACCTGTGCTATATTTTGGTTTGTCACTGTTCCCCAATTTTTTAGATCAATAATAGAATTTTATGACACTTATCTATGGCTAACAATTACAGTTGGAGAGGCATTGGCTTATGTACCAACAGGCATAGCCATGACTGCCACTGGATATGGAGCCCTAATGATTTTAAGAAAGATACTGGCTTTTACTTTTGGAAACACTAAAGTTACTGACCCGGCTATGGAAAAGATGTTGGAGTATATGAAAACACTAATAGAAATTAACAAACAAATAAGGGAAGGGAAAGAACTTGATACTAGGACAATTATGCAGCTGGAAATCATAGAAAGCATGGTCACAACAAAGAAAGGTGGTGAAAAACAACAAGAGATTAAAAAGGACAACCCAGAAAAGCAAGAAGTTGCAGGGGCAGAGTCAGCTCCTGTAACAATACTTCCTATTACAGACAGAACAATAGTACAACTGGATGCTGGAATTATACATGTTAAAGGATATAAACCATTTACTGGAGGGGATCTAGAGATTTTAAAAAGGAGGTTCCCCCAGTTTTTCAAAAATCCACATGAGGCGATAAAAGAATTCAAACGGGCAGTCAGGCTGTATAATCCTAATTTTGAAGATGTGGAACTCTTATTAACAGAGCTATTTACCCCAAGTGAAAAAGCTAAATTTCTTGCAGACAAGAAACAACCCCAACCTAGCATCATGACCTGAGCAACATCAAGATCTAGAGCTGTCCTCTCATGCAAACATGACATATCTCAGGAGATGCAGAGAGGACTTGGCAGAGGCGATGAGACTCCATGCCAAACGATCAAATGCATGGGGCTCATTTGAAAAGTTAAAGCAGGGGGAGGAGGAACATCCAAGCTTATATCTAGACAGACTGCTGGAAGCTGGGGAAACTATTCTAGGGTTCACGGACATGACTGCTGAAGACAACATTCAGCATAGGAGGCAATTTGTAAAAGGGAGTCAAAATTACATTCAAACCTATTTTAGACTGCATTGCCCACAATGGGAGACCATGCCCATTGAAGAATTGAGAAAGACAGCAGCTTATGTCCATGACTCTAAAACATCTAGAAACTCTGAAAAAGATCGAGAGATTGCTGAGCTTAAAAAGCGATTGAGGGAAGCTCAGAAGGCCAGGGAGGTGGAAGAAATAAAAAATATGGCTCTGATGTCCACCAATCAGAGGAGCCAAAGCAGGCCTAGACAATCTAGTAGCAGTGCTAACAACAAAATTAAGAGATGTTTCCTTTGTTCAAAAATTGGCCACGTGGTAAGGGATTGTAGATATAAGTCCCAGATTAACTTTGGAAACAGGAATAATAACAATAACAACAGGAGGAATACATACTATAATTCCAGATACAATAATAACACCAACAATAATAACAACAGGGACAACAATTGTAGATACAGTGATAAGGTTAAGGCCAGATGTTGTGACCATGATTGTGCCAAGCTTAGTAGGTCCCCAAGCTTGTCAAAAATGGAAGAATACCTGTCCCAGGGTGCTAGACCTTGTACATTATGAACCGAGAAAGCAGCCTTAGAGAAAGCAGTTGTTGCAAGAAAAAAGGAAGGTGGTGATAATGATGTAGCAAAGGAATGTGAGAAGAATAAAATAGGTACAGAAGATATTATGAGTTATGGGTTGGAGGAGGTAACACAAAGTTACAAAGATATGACTGAGGAGGAATTGCAAATGGAGGAAGATATAATAGAAATTAAGGAGAGAATTCATGGGAAAGGAAACAGTGATATGGGGTACACTGATAGAAAACCAGGCACATCTGCACAAGTTCTTGATAAAAGCTTGAAGAAAGTAGCATTCCTTGATTCTCACTATGGGGGGACAGAACCATTCTGTAGTAAGACTGTGGATCATTTACATATACAGCAAAGCCAAACAGCAAGGGTAATGAATATAGACAGTTGTTCTAATGGAGATCTCTTGGAAATGGACAGTGTCAATAAAGGAGATGGGCTCCTGCAGACCATTGAGAAGGAAAGTGCTAAATTCTCAGACAGAGGCACTACCTCTTCTCTATCACCAACTAGGGAAGTTGGAAGGGAAAGTGAAAACTCTAGTAGTTACAAGTCTAGAGGAATTTTAAAGCTAGATCCTGGAGCTAGAGAATTTGTACCAAGCCTACTTCAGGGTCAAGTGCATGAAGATGTAGCACACTTTCAAGCAAAGAGAGCTGCCTTTGGAGTAAATTCTGAGTTAATGCATTTAAAGGAATTCAGTTTAATAAATGTCAGTAGCCAATAGAGGAACAAAATGACATCAATAGGGACAAAGGAAGAATCTACAACACTGACTTTGTTTCCTATGCAAAATACATCTAGAGTTGAGTTTCCTGTTACTGACATGGAGTCTAGGGAACAAATACAAGAAGAAAGCATAGACTCACAGGATTGGGATGTAGTCATGAACCAAAAACACATTCCCAATTCTGTAGAATTTCCTTTAATGCAGAGGAATACCTCTCCTGAATCTAACTTTGCTAAAGTCAAGCAAAGCATGTTCAGTGAAGAGAAGGACACTCTACCTTACTCATGGTATGGAAAAACTGTACACTTTGACACTGATAGGCCCATGAACAGTCCAGGGATGCCAATTCAGGCATTGGCAGTCCAACAAGCCATTTTTGAAGGAGACTTACCATCAATACACTCACAGAATCCTAAGCCAGCACAGACAGAAGTCTTAGAACAAGATCAATGGGATTTGGGAGACATAGAGATAGAAACACCTTTGGTACCTGTTGATCAGACAGCTAAAGACAGGGAACCTTTGGTTATGGTGACAATAGGAGATCAAATCTATCCTGCTCTTATTGATACTGGAGCAACCCAGTCTGTGTTGACATCAGCACCAGAAAATTGTGCACTAATGGGGTCTGTGAGAGTAAAAGGAGCCACTGGGCAAATGGAGTTGGTGCCCAAGCTAAGATCTAAGATGGTGAAAATAGGCCCAATGACTTTAGATCATTCTTTTTTGTTGATACCCGGTTGTCCATCCAATCTACTGGGGAGGGATGTTCTTTGTAAATTAGGTGCCACTATCCAGTGTGATAGGTCAGGACAGATATTCCTACACTTACCCAAACAGTCACTCAAACACCATCCCTTGCTATTCCTAGGGTAAGTGGAGGGTGATGAGGAGGAACAACACATAGGGAGTATCTTTGAAATACCAGAAGATATCCCAGAGGAGGTTTGGGCTAAGCATTCAACTGATGTGGGAATTTTAAAATCTGCCACCCCAGTTAAGATCGAGGTGAAAGGGGGTACTCCACCTAGAATCCCTCAGTATAAGTTGAGCAAAGAGGCCACAGAGGGTATCAGGCCCATTATCCAAAGTCTCCTAGAACAAGGTAGTTTGGTCTACACTATATCCAAGTACAACACACCAATTTTACCCATTAAGAAGCCGAAGAAAGATCCAAATGGCAAGACACAATGGCGTTTTGTGCAGGATCTAAGAGCAGTGAATAATTTTGTTAAGAAGGGACATGCAGTGGTACCTAGCCCAGCAAATATCATCGCCGAGATTCCAAGTAATGTAGCCTGGTTCACGGTCGTGGACCTGTGCTGTGCATATTTTACTGTACCTCTGCATGAGTCCAGTCAGAAGATTTTTGCATTTTCCTGGGAGGGGAAACAACTCTGCTGGACGCGAATTCCACAGGGATTCGCAGAAAGCGCGAATATCTTTTGTCAAATCCTGCAAAGAGATCTTGAAACCATCATATTCACTGAGAGCAAACTAGTACATTATGTGGATGACCTTTTGCTAATGTCACCAAGTGCTTGAATCTGTCAAAGGGACAGCAAATATCTGTTGCAAGAGCTATGCAAAAGGGGACACAAAATTTCCAAAAGTAAGATTCAGTGGGTGTTACCATGCGTAGATTACCTCAGCTTCATGTTGGAAAAGGGTATAAGACGGATTTCCCAAAAGAGAGTTGCACATATACAAAAGCTGTGCATGCCTAAGACCAAGAAACAGCTCCGTGCAATATTAGGTATCACGGGTTACTGTAGGCAGTGGATACCTGGTTATAGTCTGATCTCAAAACCTCTGACAGACTTGACTAGGAACACTGTCTCAGAACCTTTAAAACTGACACGGGAGCACAAGCATGCTATAGAAAAACTGAAAACTGCGGTGTTGACCAGTCCTGCACTTGGAATCCCTGACCATGCAAAACCATCTCACCTGTTTGTGCATGAGGACAAGGGAATAGCCAGTGCAGTGTTGATGCAAACTCTTGGGGATCAGTTCAGACCAACAGCCTATTATAGCTCCCAGTTAGATGTTGTGGCTAGGGGGATGCCACCTTGTATGAGAGCAATTGCAGCTGCAGCCCTAATGGTTAAAAAATCTTCAGATCAGGTTTTGGGATGTAGGATTATGCTGTACTCTCCTCATCAAATAGATACCATCTTGAAAAACAGCAACCTGCATGCGTTTACTTCCCAGCGCTTATCCCATTATCAAATTGTGTTGCTGGGCAATGAGAACCTAACTTTCCATGTTGTAAGGAGATCAACCCAGCTACACTAATGCCAGACTTACCATTAGAAGGAGAACCCATCCATAGCTGTGCAGAAACCTTGGACATGGTTCAAAAGACGAGAGATGACCTGACCGATATTCCTTTGGTCTCTCCCAATCTCACTTTGTTTACTGATGGTTCTGCATTTGTGGTAGATGGAGAACGATATACAGGCACGGCTGTAGTAACTCAAGATGAGACTTTGTGGTATGCAGTTCTACCTAAGTCCACGAGTGCTCAAGGGGATGAAATCCTGAGTCTCACCAGAGCTTTAGAAATTGGCCAGGGTCAAAGATTGAACGTTTGGACCAATAGTAAATATGCATTTAATGTAGTACATTGTACAGGCCAAATCTGGAAATATAGGGGATATATAACAGCTGGTGGGAAGGAGATAATCAATGGGAGCCTTATAAACCAACTCCTGAAAGCTGTCCAGTTACCTAAGGAAGTGGCAGTAATGCATTGCAGGTCACATCAAAAGGGTATGGATGAAGTCTCATTAGGAAACAGGAGGGCAGATGTAACCGCAAAATTTGGAGCCCGTTTCGGCCCGGTCCTTGTGCTGAACTTCTCCTTGGTGGAAGAAGCAGATCTAAAACAGGCATACTCCCCAAGGGAAGTGAAGCACTGGATAGAAAATCTAGGGGCCAAATTAGTGAGAGGTGTATGGTTTTCTAGTGAGGACAAACTCATTCTTCCAAGATCTTTATATAATACCCTATGTAATGCATTGCATGCCAAAGGCCATTATGGGACCCAATCCTTAGTGGATAGTATTTGAAGACACTGGACGGCTCCTGGTATATCCACTTGTGCAATTAGAACATGCCAAAAATGCAAGGTTTGCTTGCAATACAATCAGGGCGTGACCAGAATTAAGGGACTAGGAGGCAGACAATTGGCATATACCCTGTTTGAGTGCTTGCAGATTGATTATATGTCAGTGCCCAATTGTCAAGGATACAAATATGCCCTAGTCATCATAGACAGGTTGACTCAATGGCCAGAAGTGTTCCCTGCAAAGAAAAACAACGCAGCCTTTGTGGTGAAGACACTTCTGAGAGAGATAGTTCCAAGATTCTCTGTACCAGCTAGAATAGATTCGGACCATGGATCACACTTTTCCCAGAACAACTTGCATGAGATTTATAAGACCTTGGGGATAAAGAGGAGTTTACATTCAGTCTATCACCCCTCTTCCTCAGGGCAAATTGAAATTTATAATAAGAGAATTAAAACTCTCTTTGGGAAAGTGTGTTCTGAAAGCCATCTGAAATGGGTACAAGCACTCCCCATTGTTCTTTTTTATTTAAGAAGTCAACCCTGTAGTGACACAAGATTGTCACCGTATGAACTCCTGTATGGGCACGCTCCATGGCATAGTTCATCCTAGAAGTCAGCTTTCTTATTAAAGCTATTTTTTCTTTTTCCAAATATCATTGGACTTTGAAACAACGGATCCTGGCCCTTTGGTGCAGTTGATTACTAGGCAACCTTTCATTAAAGAATTAGTCTTCAAATTTATGTGAATTATATAACACATTTATCAAATTTATTTAAAATATAAAAGGTGTCTGGCTTAACACTATAGAGGAGTTCTTGAAATGTTGTGTTTAAATCGCCTTCAAAAAATCAAATCATAATTGTTATCTATAGAATCTCGTAGTGAATCTTTT
Organism: Gracilinanus agilis; assembly: GCF_016433145.1. Classification (NCBI taxonomy): domain Eukaryota; kingdom Metazoa; phylum Chordata; class Mammalia; order Didelphimorphia; family Didelphidae; genus Gracilinanus; species Gracilinanus agilis. Next base: position 225,123 of record NC_058135.1, on the reverse strand, counting down.
AGAGAAATGAATTGTCCCCTGTACGAAAAATTGGAAAACTTACTTTTCACACAATGAATTAGCTTAAGTCAATATTAAATAATAAAGCTATGATTAAATTACAAATAAGCATTTTAATAAGATTAAACTGTTTATATTCTTACATGGGGAGATTGTCAGTTCTGATTGATAGGGGTTCAACCGAGAGACAAATGAGAATTGAGTAGGGTAATAGAGTGAATCTTTATTGGAGGAAAGGAGGGGCAAGGGGCGTAAGGGGTAAAAATTAAAGCGTTGGACAAAATATATGAGGAATGTAGTCACCAGAAATTATTACTCAAGTCAGAATGACTTTTTATGGTAGTTTATTTACAAAAGGAGGAGAGAAAGTAAGGAAATCAGAGAGAGAGAGTAGACAATTACTTTGGCCTGGTCCAAACCAGGCAGGGCTTCAGAGGTAAATTAAACAAGGGTTCCAGCCACAAGGCCTCCTCCAAGATGAGGGGCCTCTCCAAAGGCTAGCACCTCCAGAAAAGCCGGGAAAGAAGTCAGCCTTTTTCACTCACTCATGTGGTAGTCCTAAAGGAAAATCAAAGAGCAGTCTGAGGTCCCCAAGCCAGAGCTTACTATATTCTGGTTACAAGTAAAGATAAGGGGCAAGATCAAAACCTGTTATGCTTCACCTGAAGTTTAAAAAAAGCTGGGGCAGCAATCATGATCTCAGACAAAAACAAAGACAAATCTAATTAAATGAGACAGAGGGAGACTACATCTTGATAAAAAGTACCATAGACAATGAAGAAATATAGATATTAAATATATATGCACCAAATGTCATAGCATCCAAATTCTTAATAGAAAAGTTAAATGAGTTACAGGAGGAAACAGACAATAAAACTATACTAATGGGAACTTTAACATTCTTCTCTCAAAATCAGATAAACCTAACCCAAAAATAAACAAGAAAGAAGTTAAGAAAGTGAATAGAATTTTTGAAAAGTTAGATATGATAAATTTTGGGAGAAAACTGAATGGGAGTAGAAAGGAATGTGAGCCTTTTTCTCAGTGATATGTGTCATGTATACAAAATTTGACAATGGTCAATAAAAGCTCCATAAGCAAATGCAAAAAAAAAAAGCAGAAATATTAAATGCATCCTTTTCAGATCATAATGCAATAAAATTATATTTAATAAAGGGCTATGGAGAGACTGAATAAAAATCAGAAAACTAAATAATCTAATCTTCAGGAATGAGTAAGTAAAAGAACAAATCATGGAAATAATCAATAATTTCACTAAAGAGAATGATGATGATGATAAAACATATCAAATGACCTCAATAAATGCCAAAAAAGCCTTCGACAAAATACAACACCTATTTCTATTAAAAACACTAGAAAGCCGAGGAATAAAAGGGCCTTTCCTTAAAATAATAAATACTACCTATCTAAATCCATCTCCAACGGTGATGGAGTATAATCTCCAACGGTGATAAGTTAGAAGCCTTCCTAATAAGATCAGGAATGAAACAAGGATGCCTTTTATTACCACTAATATTGTACCAGAGAAGAAAAAGAAATTGAAGGAATTAAAGTAGGCAAAGAGGAAACTAAATCATCACTCTGTAAGTGTTAAAATTAATGGTTTGGCTAAATATATCAAAATTATAAATCTTTTATTTACAAAGTAGAGAAATGCAAAAGGGTAGAAAAGACATTAACCTATCTAACTAAACACTGTTTCAGTGTTTGGCTCAGACAGGACTTATTAACCTTCAAGCAGAATTAAACTATCTCCAGAAGACAGGAAGGAAAAACCAGCTATCCACTCACACAAGACAATGACTGGAGCTGAAGGTGACTCCTAAGGCCAACTTTCCTCTTTGAGCCAACCTTCTTCTTGAAGCCACTTGGAGTGACTCTCTTCTTAGAGTTCACTCTCTACTCACCTCCTTCACCAGACTGCCTGCTCAGGGATCTTCATGGCTTTTTTGGTGGTTTCCTGTCCCTGCCCCTTTTCATGGGGGCCAATCACAGTTTCTAAATAGTCTGAGTTGTCACCTTTGGATTCACACCTTTATGAGTATGTGAACTCTTGAGTTTCTGGCTGTTTGAGTTTGGGGGGGAAAGGTGGAGCTCTCCAAGTATCTTGCTGGCTTCTCAACTAGCATCAAGTAAGGTATGAACTCACTTAGATCAAGCTTGTGTTGATTCAATCAAAAGGTAGACAAAGGAGAGCTAATCTTGTCCTCACAATCTAGTGAGGTACTAAGTAGGGGCACTTAAGTTATTGTCAAAGTTTTAACTCCAACTGGGCAAAGAGAACAAAGGATTCTCTTTTCACAAGTGTGAACTCAAAGAGAACCAAGAATTCCCTTTCACAACTCTTTGCAGATGATATGATGGTATACTTGGAAAATTCTAGAGAATGACATAAAAAAGAAATTGAAATAATAACTTTAGCAAACTTTCAGAATACAAAATAAACCACATAAATCATGAGCATTTCTGTATATTTCCAACAAAGTCCAGCAGCAGGAGTTAGAAAAAGAAATTCCATTTTAAATTACTCTAGACAATATAAAATACCTGGGAATCTATTTGCCAAGACAAATACAGGAATCATATGAACAGAATTACAAAATACTTTTCACACAAATAAAGTTACATCTAAACAATTGGAAAAAACATTAATTGCTCATGCTTAGTCTGAACTAATATAATAAAAATGATAGTCCTACCTAAACTAATTTATTTATTCAGTGCCATACCAATCATACTACCAAATAATTATTTTTAGAACTAGAAAAATAATAACAAAAATCATCTGGAAGAACAAAAGGTCAAGAATATCAAGGGAACTAATGAAAAAATGTGAAAGATGGTGGCCAAGTGATACCAGGCCTTAAATTGTACTATGAAGCAGTAATCATCAAAACAATCTGTTACTGATTAAGAACTAGAAGAGTGGGATCAATGGAATAGAGTAATGGTAAATGACTTCAGCAATCTAGTGTTTGATAAACCCAAAGATCCCAGCTTTGGGGATAAGTACTATTTGACAGAACTGCTGAGAAAATTGGAAAACAGTATGGGAAAAATTAGATATTGTAATAATGAAATTAAATCTGCCCTGCCTATCCTTAATCTAATCACCAAAGGTGAGAACATCCCCACTTAATTCACAAGTTGGAAGGTCTGTGACCCACTTGTACAAGAGTGAGTGACAACAAAATTTACTGCCTCCTGGGCAGTCATAAGAAAGGGTCTGTTGTGATTGGACATATAAACTAAGAGGAAGGCACAGGAAGTGATGCAAAAGAAGCCCCTTTAAAAGAGAGTGACAACTTCCAGTGAGTCAGTTGAGTTCAGTTCAGTTTAGCTCTCTTCAAACTGAAGGAGCTCTGGCTGGGACGTTGGACTTGGGGAGATTGTTCTTAAATCTTTCCCTTAGAACTACACATGGCGAGTAAAGAAAGCTGACTACCTAGAGGTACCAGCTTCCCAGAGGCTCCCTTGACTGGGAGAAACCCTTGTGGCTAAACCCCTTGTTAATTGACTTTTAGGCTCCCTGGCTAGGACCTCTGGAGCCCTGCCAGAGTAAAGCCAGGGATTGAGTACATAGTCTAGTTCTTTAAGTTAGATCTCTTACTCTACCCTCTTTTCATCTCTCTACCTCCACTCTCTCTTATATTTTATAAATAAATTACTAAAATAATTTTAGAATTGATATTTATTCAATTCTTGGTGACCATACCTTTAAATATTAATATATCCAACCCCAAACCCCCTTTTCCCTCTTACAATATAGATCAAAATCTCATACTTTATACCAAGATAAGTTAAAATATGATTTAGACATCAAGGGTGATATTATAAATAAATTAGGGGGACTTCCGGTTAAGATGGTGGCAGAGTAAGGAGCAGCTGCTCGATCTCTCCTGACCAAAGCATACAGGACTCCTCAAGGGGAGATAAAAACGAGTCCAGAAGAACGAAGGAACCCCACAACAGGGCGCAGCATTGAAGGTACGCAGAATTGGGGCATTTCCACTCAATAAAGAGGTGAAACAGCTCTCACTAAAACTCGAGAGGAAGAAGCCCCTCCCCCACCCCCCACACCTCGCACAACACCAACGCACAAGAGTGAAAACAGGACTGGGGCAACCAGATAATCACTGGCAGCCCCAGGGCTTGCACCTGTGTGCTGCAAGAGGGACCCAAGGTGGCTGGGGTCACACTGACTTTCCCTGAGCATCCACGTGGGTGAAGGCACTGCCTCAGGCAGGGACAAAGGCCTCTAAAACAAGGCCTTTCCCAAGTGCTGAAGGCATTGCCTCAGGTGCGAATAAAGATCTCCAGCCCAAGGACTTTCACTACCTTCTGCAGGGGTGAAGGCTGTGCCCTAAGAGCATCTGCGAAGGCAAAGGCAGTGCCCTAGGCTTGAATAACTATCTCCAGCCCAGGCTTGGACCTCCAGTGAGGACCCAGTGTGGACCAGATCATGGCAATGGAAGCAGCCCCAAAGACTGCTGAAGGAACCTCGGGCAGAGGGGCAAACCGGGAACTACCAGGAGGCCTGACCCTGAGGACAAGGAGACTGGAGCCCCCTGGAGCTTGCAAGGCCCAGGCAGACCCTGAGTGCAAAGACAAAGCTGAAAAGGGGTGGGGCTAACAATGGCCAGCAATAAGGAAGCCCAGAAGAAAAAGACTATTAAGAGAAACTCTGGAACACTCGACAACTTCTACACAGAGAAAATCCAGACAACAGAGGAGGGAAAACAAAAATCCAAACCTCCCCCCAAAAAATGAAAGCTGGTCACAAGCTATGGAAGAGTTTAAAAATGAAATGCTGAGGAAGATGGAAGAAATCTGGCAAGAAAATAACAGTTTAAAAGGCAGAATTTTGCAATTGGAAAGTGAGACAAGTCAACTGAAGACCAAAAATGACCAGATTGAAAAGGAAAACCAAAAAATTAAAGCCGAAAACCAAAACATTATAGCCGAAAACCAAAACATTATAGCCGAAAACCAGTCCTTAAAGGCTAGAATGGAACATTTAGAAACCAATGATCTCTCAAGACAACAAGAACAAATAAAACAAAGTCAAAAGACTGATAAAATAGAAGGAAACATGAAATATCTCAATGAGAAAGTGACAGACCAAGAAAACCGCTCTAGAAGAGAAAACTTGAGAATCATTGGTCTTCCAGAAAAGGCAGAAATTAATAGAAACTTGGACTCCATACTTAAAGAAATTATTCAGCAAAATTGCCCTGAAGTTCTACAACAAGAGGGCAATATAGACATTGAAAGGATCCATAGATCACCCTCTACACTGGACACAGAAAAGTCAACACCCAGAAATATAATAGCAAAATTGAAGAGCTTTCAAGTTAAAGAAAAAATCTTACAGGAAGCCAGAAAGAGACAATTCAAATATCAAGGAGCACCAATAAGGATCACACAGGATCTGGCAGCCTCCATGCTAAAAGACCGCAAGGCTTGGAATACAATATTCAGAAAGGCAAGAGAGCTGGGCCTTCAGCCACCAATCAACTACCCAGCGAAACTAACCATATACTTTCAGGGGAAAGTATGGGCATTCAACAAAATTGAAGAATTCCAAGTTTTTGCACAAAAGAGACCGGGACTAAATGGAAAGTTTGACACTCAACCACAAATATCAAGAGAAAGATGAAAAGGTAAATAAGAAACAGAGGGAAAAGAAAGAAAACTCATAGTCTTTTAAGCTTGACTCTTTAAGGGCCATAAATAAGATCTAATTATCTGTATTACTAGGTGGAGAAATGCTATGTATAATTCTCTGTAGTGAACTCTATATACTATTATAATATTCACTATTATAGCAACCAGAAGAATAATTCATAGGGAGACGACAGGATACTAAATGGTCTAAGAAGACATGGGGGGTGGGAAAGAGGTGGGGAATAGTAGGGGACACCAAGAAAAATCCAAGTAAATAAGAAAAATAAGATATTCTATTACACACAAAGAGGGCATGGGAAGGGGAGGGGATAAATAATACCATAAGAAGGAGAGGGAGAGAGCATAATCAAACCTTACTCTCAGTGTAATCAAACTGGAGAGGGAAGAGTAGCTTTATTATCCATTCAGATAAAAAACTCTATCTAACCCTACTGAGAAAGTCAGAAGGGATAAACCAAAGGGAGCAGGGGAGTGAAGAAGCCAAAAAAGGGAGGGGAGAAGAAGGGGGAAGGAATTCATTTGGTCTTTAAAAAATAAAAAGAGGGGAACAACAAGGGAGGGGGCAGAAAGGGAAGTCAATCAAGGGAGGGGATAAGGGATACCAGCTCAAAGCAAACCACTGGTGTAAAAGAAAATAGTGTAATAAGAAGGAGTGGGTCTAGGGGAGGATACAAAAATGTCAGTGAATACACAACTAACAATTGTAACTCTGAATGTGAATGGGATGAACTTGCTCATAAAACGGAAGCAAGTAGCAGAGTGGATCAGAAACCAAAATCCTACCATAGCTTGTCTACAAGAAACACATATGAGGCGGGTAGACACACACAAGTTCAAGGTTAAGGGTATGAGCAAAATCTTTTGGGCATCAAATGAGAAAAAGAAGGCAGGAGTGGCTATCATGATCTCTGACAAAGCCAAAGTAAAAATAGATATGATTAAAAAAGACAGGGAAGGTCATTACATCCTGATTAAAAGCAGTATAAACAATGAGGAAATAACACTGCTCAATATATATGCACCAAGTGGTATAGCATCCAAATTCATAAAGGAGAAACTGGCAGAGCTCAAGAAGGAAATAGCTGGTAAAACCATAATAGTGGGAGATCTAAATATTCCTCTTTCAGATCTAGATAAATCAAACCAAAAAATAAATAAGAAAGAGGTAAGAGAGATGAATGAAGTCCTAGAAAAATTAGATTTAATGGATATGTGGAGAAAAATAAATAGGGACAAAAAGGAATACACCTTCTTTTCAGCTGCACATGGTACATTTACAAAGATTGACCATGTAATAGGGCATAGAATCATGGAAAACAAATGCAAAAGAGCAGATACAATAAATGTAACCTTCTCAGATCATAATGCGATAAAAATAATAATCAGTAATAATCAGTAAGGGCACCTGGACAGGTAAATCAAAAACCAATTGGAAATTAAACAATATGATTCTCCAAAACCAAATTGTCAAAGAAGAAATCATAGAAACAATCAATAATTTCATTGAAGAGAATGACAATGATGAGACATCCTACCAAACTCTGTGGGATGCAGCCAAGGCAGTACTCAGGGGGAAATTTATATCCTTGAGTGCATATATTAACAAATTAAGGAGGGCAGAGATTAATGAATTGGGCATGCAACTCAAAAAATTAGAAAGCGAGCAAATTAAAAATCCCCAGATGGAAACTAAATTAGAAATACTAAAAATCAAGGGAGAAATTAATAAAATCAAAAGTAAAAGAACTATTGAATTAATAAATAAGACTAGAAGCTGGTATTTTGAAAAAACAGATAAAATAGACAAAGTACTAGTCAATCTAATAAGAAAAAGGAAAGAAGAAAATCAAATTGACAGTATTAGAGATGAAAAGGGAGACCTCACATATAATGAAGGGGAAATTAAGGCAATCATTAAAAACTATTTTGCCCAATTATATGGCAACAAATATAACAATTTAGGAGATATGGATGAATATTTACAAAAATATAAATTGCCTAGATTAACAGCAGAAGAAATAGAATATCTAAATAATCCCATATCAGAAATAGAAATTGAACAAGCCATTAAAGAACTCCCTAAGAAAAAATCACCAGGACCTGATGGATTCACAAGTGAATTCTATCAGACATTCAAAGAGCAACTAATCCCAATATTATACAAATTATTTGATATGATAAGCAAAGAAGGAATCCTACCAAATTCCTTTTATGACACAAATATGGTACTGATTCCAAAGCCAGGTAGACCAAAAACAGAGAAAGAAAACTATAGACCAATCTCCCTAATGAACATAGATGCAAAAATCTTAAATAGAATATTAGCAAAGAGACTCCAGCAAGTAATTAAGAAGGTCATCCACCATGATCAGGTGGGATTTATACCAGGAATGCAAGGATGGTTCAACATTAGGAAAACCATCCACATAATTGACCATATCAACAGTCTAACAAACAAAAATCACATGATTATCTCAATAGATGCTGAAAAAGCCTTTGACAAAATACAGCACCCATTCCTATTGAAAACATTGAAAAGTATAGGAATAGAAGGACCCTTCCTAAAAATAATAAACAGTATATACCTAAAACCATCAACAAGCATTATATGCAATGGGGATAAATTAGAAGCCTTCCCAATAAGATCAGGAGTGAAACAAGGATGCCCATTATCACCTCTATTATTCAACATAGTACTAAAAACACTAGCAATAGCAATTAGAGAAGAAAAAGAAATTGAAGGTATCAAAATAGGCAAGGAGGAGACTAAGTTATCACTCTTTGCAGATGACATGATGATATACTTAAAAAATCCTAGAGAATCAACTAAGAGGCTGGTAGAAATAATCAACAACTTTAGCAAAGTGGCAGGATACAAAATAAATGCACATAAATCATCAGCATTACTATACATTTCTAACACATTAGAACAGCAAGAGGTAGAAAGAGAAACACCATTTAAAATCACCCTAGACAATATAAAATACTTGGGAATCAATCTAACAAAACAAACACAGCTATTATACGAAAACAACTACAAAACACTTTCCAAACAAATAAAACTGGACCTCAACAATTGGAAAGCCATTAACTGTTCATGGGTAGGACGAGCTAACATAATAAAAATGAACATCCTACCCAAATTAATTTACCTATTTAGTGCCATACCTATCAAATTACCAAAAAACTTCTTTACTGAATTAGGAAAAACTATAACAAATTTCATCTGGAATAACAAAAGATCAAGAATATCAAAGGAAATAATGAAAAAAAAAATGTGAAGGAAGGGGGCCT
>NC_058135.1:162249-211260 GCF_016433145.1 Gracilinanus agilis | reverse complement strand
ATAAACAATTGCTTGAATGCATGGGCTGAGGCGGACATGAATGGGAAATAGACCCTGAACAAGGACACATGTTACAACCAGCGGAAATGTGCGTTGGCCATGGGTGGGGGGGGGGAGCGGGGGGGTGAAGGGGAAAGTAGGGGCATAAAGTATGTAAACAGGTTAAAAACGAATATTAATAAATGTCTAATAAAAATAAATAAATAAAGAAAGAAATTAGGGGGACATAGAATAATTTATCTGTCAGATCTATGGAGAAGGGAAGAATTTGTGATCAAAGAAGAGATAGAGAATATCATAAAATATAAAATGAATAATTTTGATTATAATTAAATTTAAAAGGGTTTATATAGACAAAATCAATGAAATCAAGATTAGAAAGGAAACAACAAACTGGGGAAAAAATTTTATGACAAATTTCTCTGACAAAGATCTCATTTCTCAAATACATAAAGAAATAAAACAAATTTATAAGAATACAAGTCATTCTCCAATTGACAAAAGGTCAAAGGAGATGAGTAAGCAGTTTTCAGAGGAAGAAATCAAAGCTATTAATAATCATATGAAAAAGTGTTCTAAGTTCCTCTTGATTAGAGAAATACAAATTAAAACAACTCTGAGGTACCACCTCATGCCTATCAGATTGGCCAGTTAGACAGAAAATGATAAATGTTTGAAGGGATGTAGCAAAATTGGGACACTAAAACATTGTTGGTGGAGCTGTGAACTGATCCAACCATTGTGGAGGGCAACTTGGAATTCTCTCCAAAGTGTGGCGGAAATTTTTATCCCACCAATCTGATATAGACAATTTGGGTAAACAAAGTCAAAAAGCCAAATTTCTTCAAGTCAAGGTAGAATTTAGAGTTTATTGGAAGAGGGCCAAGTCTCCCACATAAACCCAGAATCTCACACATGTTACATAGTTGGACCCCATCAAGAGACAAAGCCAGGCAGCAGAGACCTGGTTTATATATTAGAACTGAATATTTCCAAACAAGGATTATGACATATCATAAGACACAGTATCATGAAGATCTTTTTAAGAAACTGTTACCCAAGTACAAAGCTAACTGGTTAGTTCATTTAGGAAAACCTATATTAGTTTAAAGGTCAAATCACAAGACAATACCCTTATTAAGAAATAGTAATGACCATTACCTCAGGGTTAATCTGATGGAGTTGGGAAAGATGGTTTTTCCAAAATGGGAGGGGTGAGCATGCTTGCACAATATCAGGACATGATGCAGCATTTCGGGACCTGAAACTCAGATGGTCAGCATCTCATGATAGAAGGGAAATATGATTTAGGGAGGGGTTGGAAATCCCTTTAGAAGCAGTTTTATGCTTTAGTTAGAGATCCTTATAAAAATCATGAATTCTACTAATTGTAATTAAGATTATAGTGGAATTATACTAATCACTTTAGAATCACAATATTAATTATTTTAAACCTATCACTGTCACTAAAATCCAATCAAGTATAAGGGGGCAGGGGTCTTTCTTTCTGTCAAAAGGACTACAAAACAATGCATGCTCTTTAAATCAGTAATACCACTACTGGGTCTGTATCCCAAAGTACCTGCTTTTAAAAAATATTTATAGCTGCTCTTTTTGTGAGGGCAAAAAATTGGAAATTAAAGGGATGTCCATCAATTGGGAATGGCTAAACAAATTGTGGTATACGATGGTGATGGAATACTATTGTCCTGTAAGGAATGATGAACAGGATGATTTCAGAAAGAGCTGGAAAGACCTACATGAACTGATGCAGAATAAAATGAGGAGAACCAGTAGAACATTATACACAGTAACAGCAATAGTGAGGAATGATCAACTGTGAAAGACTTAGTTATTATTGGCAATACAAGGATACAGGACAATTCTGAGGAATTTATGACAAAGAATGCTATCCACCTCCAAAAAGAACTGTTGGAGTCAGAATGCAGATGAACGCATAAGATTTTTCAGTTTTTCATTTGAGTTTATGTTTGAGTGTTTTGGTTTTAAAAGATTACTCACTTACAAAAATGAACTGTTGGGGTCAATTTTACCCTGGAAGAAAGGAGCTATGTATCATTCTCAAAGAAATGCTTCTGCGCTTTACCTAAGGCCTGATTTATACAAGCCTTATTTGGGTTATTTGGGATGAATTCTGCCCCTTAAATGACTTGGGTTTCTTGAGAAAACCCTTGAAATGTTTGGGCTACTGGTACTGCCGTTTCTAAAACAATATTTTGTGGCTAATGATATGATGTAATGTTATAATGATTTAGTATTCAATTCTATAAAAAATCTGTCTCTTTGGCACAATAAACAAAGCTTTAAGTCTCTCGCCTGATCCTAGACTATATAAACTATTTGGGAAAATAGGCAAAGAAAGAAAAAAAGAAAGAGGAAGATCAAAAACAGAGAAAGATAGCTATAGGCTAATTTCTCTAAAGACTATTGATGCAAAAAATTTTTTAAAGTACTAGAAGGGAGATTACAGCAATTATCATACACTGTCTTGCTGACATCACTTACCCCAAGATTATTCCACTGATCCTCCCTTCAGCCCCCACCCCATATTCCAAACAAAAGAACAAAAGGTCATATTTATTGCCATTTAATTGTGCAAAATAGTTTTTAGCTCCCTTGCCTTTCAAAAAGCATTTTTTTTTTCAAAAATGTGACTTAAACCAGAAATTCAGGACTGCTTAAATATTAGGAAAGCTATTAGCACATTATTAATATATTGTTAATATATTAACATAACTGACATTATCAACAACAAAACTCATAAAAATCATATTATTATGATAGCTACAGAAAAGGCTTTGGGCAAAATACAACAACCATTCCTAATAAAAATACCAGAGATCTTAGGAAGTAATAGAGTTTTCCTTAAAACAATAAGTAGTATATCTTTCTAAAAACATCAGCTAGCATTACAGATAATGGTGGAGAGCTACAAGTCTTCCCAATATGATCAGAGCTAAAGCAAGGATGTACATTATTACCATTATTATTCAATATTGTACTAGAAATGCTATCTTTACCAATGAGAAGAAAAGATAATTAAAGGAATTAGAATAGGCAATGAGGAAACAAAACTATCACTCTTTACTAATGATAATGTTCTTTATTTAGAGCAGTGGTTTCCAAACTTTTTTTGGCCTACAATCCCCTTTCCAGAAAAAATATTACTTAGCCCCCTGGAAATTAATTTTTTTTATTTTAATAGCAATTAATAGGAAAGATAAATGCACCTGTGGCCATCACCACTCCCTGGATTGCTGCAGCACCCACCAGGAGGCAGTGGCACCCACTTTGGGAATCACTGATTTAGAGCATCCTAGAGAATCAATGAAAAACTAATTGAAATAATTAACAACTTTAGGAAAGTTCCAAGGTGTTAAAAAACCTATATAAAGTATTAGCATTTCTACATTTTACCAATAAAGTTCAGCAGCAAGAAAGAGAAAGAAATTCCTTTAAAAATAACTATAGAGGGGGCAGCTGGGTAGCTCAGTGGAATGAGAGTCAGGCCTAGAGACAGGAGGTCCTAGGTTCAAACCCGGCCTCAGCCACTTCCCAGCTGTGTGACCCTGGGCAAGTCACTTGACCCCCATTGCCCACCCTTACCAATCTTCCACCTGTGAGACAATACACTGAAGTACAAGGGTTTAAAAAAATAAAAAAAAAAAACTATAGGGACTTCCAGGTTAAGCTGGCTATAGTGTAGAGGCAGGACTCTTCCTCTCCTCACCACCAACCAATAAAATAAAAAATAAAATAAAAGGAATTTGGTAGGACTCCTTCTTTGCTTATCATATCAAATAATTTGTATAGTATTGGGATTAGTTGCTCTTTGAATGTCTGATAGAATTTACTTGTGAATCAGGCCCTATCAACCAAATTCCTTTTATGACACAAATATGGTACCGATTCCAAAGTCAGGCAGATCAAAAACAGAAAGAAAACTACAGTCCAATCTCTTTAATGCATATAGATGCAAAAATCTTAAATAGAATACTAGCAAAAAGATTCCAGCAAGTGATCACGAGGATTATCTACTATGACCAGGAATGCAAGGATAGTTTAATATTAGGAAAACCATCCACATAATTGACCATATCAATAATCAAACCAACAGAAATTACATGATTATCGTAATAGATGCAGAAAAAGCCTTTGACAAATTACAACATCCATTCCTACTGAAAACACTAGAAAGTATAGGAATAGAAGGGCCTTTCCTAAAAATAATAAATAGAATCTATTTAAAACCATCAGCAAGTATCATCTGCAATGAGGACAAGTTAGAAACCTTCCCAATAAGATCAGGAATGAAGAAAGGATTTCCAATATCACCTCTATTATTTAATATTGTTCTAGAAACACTAGTGATAGCAATTAGAGAAGAAAAAGAAATCAAAGCTATCATTGTATGACCCAGTGGAATTGTTTGTCAGCTCCCGGGGCGGGGGGAGGAAAGGGGGAAGGAGAGAAAAAGAATCATGTTACCAGGGAAAAATATTAAAATATTTTTAAAATTTAATAATAAAAGGAACTCAATATTAATAATAATATAGATAAATATGTCACTTATTTTTCTTTAATGAAATCTAATTATTATTTCTTTAATGGAATTCTACTTCTTGCTATTAGATAATTCCATGCAAGGTTTTAAATGTGATAAAGTAGTTCTGGACAAGATCACTTGAAAATATAGTAATAATTTTGTTTCATATTTTAAATTCTTAAATATTATTTATGATAAGGTGAAATTTAGTAAACTATTGTATGAGATAAAAAAATGATAAGTGCCTCATCCCCAAAATGAGCACCAGTACCTCACTCACTCAAATAAACAAAACTTGGAATCAGAAGGCAGGAATAAAAAGAAGCAGTTGTTTATTATTCCTTTCATGAAAAAGAGCACTTCAATAATGGGCTAAGAAGTGCAGACTGACTAGGTAGCAAACAGGCAATATATACAAGTTCCCAACACAAGACTCCTCCCCCTCCCCTAGCCCCATCCTCTAACCCCCCACTGGGCCCTGACCTACAATCTAAAACTACCATGACTGGGTTGTAGATTCTTCCAATCCAGTTCAGGTGAGGTAAGAGGAGCAACTGAGTTGTTCATTACCCTTTCTAACCTACATCAGTTTCCCTCCCAAGTTTATTCCTGAGTCCACAATCAACAAAAGATAACAAACCAGCTTTTGTAAGCTGAATGCTCATTCTGAGAATAGCAAGCTCACACACTATTGTAAAGACAATGCTAAAAAGTTATTTCTCTAGTTTGGACATTGTCAAATTATGAACTGACCTCTTAATAGAAATCATATATATATATGGAAAAGTTGTAATGTTATTTATAGTCTAATGCATTATTCTGAATTTTTATTTTAATTCATGTTCCAATTTCTAATTTTGAAGCATTAATTTTATTCTAAAGTTATTTGGCTATTAATGGAAATGATAAATTAATTTATTTATGTATCAATTGAATTTTTTTAAAGGAGAAAATTGAAGTGATCTCTTTAAATCTCCTTGTTTGCTTAAAATACATAATATCATTTGAAATTCATATCTCACTTTTTCCATTATAACAACTTCTTGACTAGAGGGAGAGCAAGTATCTGAGGTGGGGAGGTGATCAAGAATTCATTTATTTTATAGAACAGTTTAATTATGAATTATGAAGTTGTTTTCTCTATATTAAATTTTGAAACATTATTGGTTATGTCTGGTAAAGTGTTAAATTTAGAAATGTTTTCTCATTGAATTATTGTCATTTGATTAAGCATAAGTGTCAAGTTTTAGATTTGGGATATCAAATGTGTTAAACTTTTTCTCTTATAGTCTGATATTTGAGAGGGGTTGTTAAGCTAAGTGTGAAAAAGGCACAGTAAATTCCTCTCAGATATTTGTTAGTTTTTTTTTTAGTTAAAAAAATTTTTTTTTGTTAAATAAAATTTTTTTTTAGTTAAAAAATCTTTTTTTTAGTTAAAAAATTTTTTTAATTTAAATTTTTTTGCAAATTACATATAACAACAAATTTCTACTTAAGTTTCTGAAGTTATATGATCCAAACTGTCCCTCTACCGGAGCTGGCAAGTAGTTCAATTTGGGTTATACATGTATTGTCATGCAAAACATATTTCCATATTGTTTATTTTTATGTGACATCTTAAAAAACCAAAACTCCACAACATATATCTAAATAAACAAATGAAAAATAATATAGTTTCATCTGCATTCTGACTCCAACAGTTCTCTCTCTCTCTGGAGGTGGATAGCATTTTTTTGTCATAAGTCCCTCAGAATTGTCCTGGATCATTGCATTGCTGTTAGTAGCAGTCTGTCACATTTGATTGTCCCACAATATTGCAGTTACTGTGTATAAGGTTCTCCTGGTTCTGTTTATTTCACTCTATATGAGTTCAAGTAGATCTATCCAGCTCTTTCTGAAATCCTCCTATTCATTATTCCTTTCAGCACAATAGTATTCCTTCACCATCATATATCACAATTTGTTCAGCTCTTCCCCAGTTAATGGGCATCCCCTTGATTTCCAATTCTTTGCCACCACAAAAAGAGCAGCTATGAATATTTTTGTACAAGTAGGTCCTTTCCCTTAAAAAAAAATCTCTTTGGGATTCAGACCTGGTAGTGGTATTACTGTATCAAAAGTATGTATTGTTTTCTAGCCCTTTGAGCATAATTTGAAATTACCCTCCAGAATATTTGGATCAGTTCGCAACTCCACCAGCAATGGATTAGTGTCCCAATTTTGCTACATTCCCTCCAATATTTATCATTTTCCTTTACTGTCATATTAGCCAATCTAATAGGCATGAGATAGTACCTCAAGGCTGTTTTAATTTATATTTCTCTAATCAACAGGAATTTAGAACATTTTTTCCTACAATTATTGATAGCTTTGATTTCTTCCTCTGAAAACTGCTTATTCATATCCTTTGCCCATTTGTCAATTGGGGAATGACTTGTTCTCATTTCTCAAATATATGAAGAACTAAGTTAAATATATAAGAATACAAGTCATTCCTCAATTGACAAATGTTTATTGAATCTTAATAGGCTTTCTGCCAGTGTTTTTGAAGTGGGGGTTCAAGGTCCCTTGGGGATTCCAGGTCACTAGAGGGAACCCAGACCACAAAGAGCACAGTATTCCTCTGAGCTTTGGACCTCAGGAATGGAGCCTGGCCAGAGAAAACCCTCCTTAACGGCCACTGATGAAGGGACAAAGATGGCACTCACATTCCATACTTTTGAGAATTGCATATCTCACTGAAAAACAACATTCCCCAACCTCAGGCCTCCCTTCCCCACAGCCACCTGCTCTTGACAGTCATAATATCAAGCTGGGGACCCCCATTCCACCAAAATCACCTGTCTTCATGGTCACATGCCCATCTCAAAGTTACTTGAAGTCACATGCTTTGTTCTCCTTCTTTTCTGTCATGGATGGACCCAGCTCTCCCATGAAACCAATAAAAACTCCATCTTTTATTACTTTAGGCAGACAGAGTAATACCTGCAAGTGTGCTTCCTGCCCATCTTGCTATATTCTCTTAAAATTTATTGGGGCACCTCGTAATTCCTTACATGTGGTCTCCTCAAGAATCAGATCTGTGCTTACCCCATAACATTCTGAAATTCTGAATTGTCATACTTAATGAACTGAATTTTATAACTTTACATCATTTGGAAAGTCATGGAATTTTATTTGTTAATAACTTGAATACAGTAAGCTGCATTTTAAAATCTACTTTTTCCTCTGACAGTCTACATTGTAATTCTTATGACAGTTCAGTCATATACCCTGTTTGAGACTAAGGCTTGAAAAAAGTAGTCCCTGACCCTAAGCTGCAAATGATGGTTTTGCCTTGGAGAGGAAATTTTGGGACTTTTAATCTGGTCCTAGTCTAAGTGTTTTTAGATTTAAGAGCTTGATCCTTCATCAAATGCCATGACTCCTTCCTTAAAGGTATTGATATGTGCTCCTGAAGTCTGAGCACTGTCACTGAGGAAGTTGCAGAAACAACCTTGCAAAGGTAAAGGTGGGATTTACTTAACTTCCATTGTGAACAAGTATGTTTAAATCCTGAGTCTGGCGGTGGCACCCTCAAAATGGAAGTAAGACTTTGTGTGGAAATTTACCTGAAGCCTAACAGAGCACTCTGTTGGAAAGACTTGTTTTGATGCCCTATGCATTATGTCCCTGCCTTTTCCTCCCTCTCATAGCAACTTTCTCTGAATCAGGGATATATAAACACTATATTAAATCTTTATTAGTTTAAAACTGAAAAATATCTAAGCAATTGCTGTGTAGTATCAAGGTTATTCAGCATGAAATTGTCATTCTTTTTCTACACAATCTCACAGAAAAGGATTTGGCCTCATATTCTGTCATCAATTATTTAGAATCCTTTCAGAATCTCGGATGGGTATGAGAAGGCAATGATTCGAGAATGTCCAAACCAGGATAGAATCCAGCAGCAGCAGCAACAGTTTTTGTTTTGACTCAGAAGGCTTGTGTGCAGTTACTTAGCTTAGAGAAATATGATTTCTGGTCTATCTTTTGCTATTTCCAAGTGACATATTTTGATTTGTTGTTGGTTGTAATACTACTACTTGTGTATGGGAAATAGTCTGTAATGCAAGCAGATGACACAAGGTGCCGGGAGCCCCTCAGAGAAATAAGGTCCTATCAGGATTCCATCAAGTCAATGTAGATGACAGAGCCCTACATTGATCCCTGCAGCCTGAAAATCAGGCCACAGGATGGATGGATAGCCCAATCAGACCCCTCTGTGTGACTCCCTTCTAATCAACACATTATTATTGAAAGTATTATAATCTAGATCTTTAGGATAGTCCCAAGTCTTATAGAAATCCCCCCCCCTTTTTTTTTTATCCTGGGACTCCATTCTAGGAGCATAGGGCCACAACCAGTAGGCAATGGGACACACAGTCGCTCAGGGTCACCCAGCTGGGAAGTGTCTGAGCCTGGACTTGAACCTAGGACCTTTCGTTTCTAGGCCTGGCTCTCAATCCACTGAGCTAGTCCAGCTGCCCCTACTTATTACTCTATAATAAACCAGCATTTAATGAGTTAATAGTTTATACCCTCAGTAAAATAACAGAAGCTGCTCTAATCTTTTCCTCTCTGTGTGTCAAAGTTTGAAGGACACAGTATGGTAAAACCAAAACAAAATATTCTCATTGTATTACTTTCTCACAATGAACTTAACCCCAGGAACTTAAACGTTCTCACACTCTAATCCACTTTTGCAATATGTCAAAGGTTCTTTTACTAAAATAAAACTTAGATAATATAAGGTCTTGGTAGCCTTGAAGACTGTTTAGACTAGGTATATGTAGAAATACGTTCTGCGTGCCAACTTTTATGTAATTGGTTTAGCCTTGAGTTCTTCTCTGTTTTGATTTTGAAATATAAATTTTCCCAGCATTTGTGTGACTGTGAGAGAAAGGTATAAAAAAATAAAAATTCACAGGAAGTTCTCAGAACAGCTTCTGGAAATCCACTGTGTCTCCAATTCTCTCTTTCTTTCTCTGCTAAACCATCACACCTCTCAAGATAACTGGAACTGCTGGCTGGCTTCCAGCAACAAGGGTATTGAGAAGACCTCCATGCAATCACTACTCCATGTAAATGTAGCATCCAGTTTATGTGAGCATGGTTAGAATCTGATTGTGTTTGACCATAGATAACTTGTTTGATGCAATGTAACATTATCTGCTTAGCTTTTATGGATTCCATCCCATGTCTATAAATTGTGATGATAGAGAGCTGAGAGACCTTTTGGGAGAATTCATGTGTAAACTTCTAGTTTAGGCATAGAAGCCACATGTTTACAGAGTTTTTATCTAAGGCAGAAGGATAAGATTATTTGCAGAATCTCATCATCCCTAGGGAGGACTGAGAGAGACTGGGATTTAAAACTGGCGAGGATTAAAGTAAATAATAAACAATAACAAAAACTGGAAATGAGACAATAATTGAAGTGAAAATTTTTGAAGAAAGTATAAAAGGCCAAATGATTACATATTCATCAAATCAGTTCCTAGCTGATTATAAGGTACTGAGCATGATCTAATGCCAAGTTAAAAATCTGGGAGATAGATCAACTTTGTTCCTTTCAGTCTGTTATTGGCAGTTTTCCAAAGGAAATATTTGGTACAGGCAGAAGTAAAAAAAAAAAAAAAGGCATAAATGTAAATCCTTTAATGTAGAGGTCCCAACTGGATAACTTTTATTAGTAATATAAAATCAGAATCCTAAGCTTTGAGTTAGCTCTCACCATCTGGCCTAACTCTTGGCAATGCAAAATTGTAGTGACTGTGTTAATGTGTATTAAAATCTATTTCTCAAGCAATTTTAGGGAAAGATCTTATCGGTGAAGCTGGACCAAGAGAAATCAGATCTGCCAGAGGAGCTGCTCTGAAGCAGCATGACTCTAGATGGTGAAAAAGAGGACAGCAATAGCAGCCCAGAAACTGGACTGCTGTATACTGAGGCTTTGAGTCCTTGAACATAATGGACTAAAGAGTGGGGGTTGGGTCACCCTTTCACGTCTCTCCCAAGTCCAATTATTTTGTTTGTTTGTGAGACTTTCCTTCCAGAAGGGCAGTGCCCCCTTAATGGCTGCATTGGTTTCCTATACAGTAGAACATCCCCTCAGGAAGTCCCTTGAATCCCTAGTGAAAACAGCTTCCTTGAAAGATTTTTAGGCTATGTGCCCAAATCAACCATGCTGATGGGACCCCAGACTCTGTAACTGTCCTCATTGCTTTGGAAGTCCATGAATATAATGGAAGTGAGATCATGGACCCAGACAGTCTACTATAGAGTTCTTTAGCTGGCTTTCTCTGGGTTAGGTACAACTCTTGGGCCACCTTATTCTCTTTGGTGTCCTCCAGCTGACATCCTTAGCCCTCTGCCTATTTGCCTGCTTTAAATGCCTCATTACCATCATATCTTCTTATTCCTGCTGAGTTGCTGACAGTCATTCCAAGTGACAATATTGTAATAGGGGAATTTGGAAAGATGTAATAAGGGAATTTGCAGGATGTAATAGGGAAATCTTCAGGATGTAATATGAGGCTGAAGCTAGGGGTAATAACTGATAGGATCAGGGAATAGGACAAGGCAAGGGACCCAAGGCTGGAGGTAATCAAGGGAATAGACTAGGTAGTAGGGAAGTTAAGGCAATATAGTGGATGAGGAAGGTTCAATGATGACGGATGGTAGTTGAGGTGGTAGGAGAAATAAGGGAATGTCTGAGTTTAGGGAGTATAACACTGAGGTAACAAGGGTTGCAAGGGAGAGGATGAATTAATCTAGGCAGGCAAACAGCAGCAGGGAAATACAGACTGGGGCTTAGGTTAAAGACAAAACACTGAAGGGAAATAGTATGATCCCTTCAAGTAATAAGGACACTTTACAGAGCCAAGTTAGAGTCAGCCAAGACAGCAGGAAACTGACTTCAGGTTTTAGTCAGTTTCACAGGAAGGGACTTGTATTGAAGTTACACTTCCTTCAAAATGGATACCCTCAGCTTCCCTCAAACCCAGAGAGTATGTTGTTCCTCTTTCTCTTCCTCCCTCTTTTACTAATTAACTAATGAAGTAGCCAAAAGGTCTTGTTTAATCACAAAAGGGTTTATTGTCTTCTGGGATAGATTGGCAGGGTAGAGGATCAAGGAAGCCCTAACAGCCGCTTAGAGAAACCTCAGGTGGGAGAAGGGAGGCAGGAATGCGAGACTGAGAAAGGACCTGCCTTTACTCAGCTCTCAGGGTGATTTTGAAATCAAAAGGGGTTAGGAAATTTGGATACAAAGACTCAATAGATAATTTGTTGCAAGGGTAGGACTAAAATATCACAGATTTGAACTAACTCTCAGATCCAATCTCCTTGATTCACTCTTCTCAGACATTCAGGTAGGGGAAATAAAGGTAGTAATAAGGTAGTGTAGGAAGA
This sequence comes from Gracilinanus agilis, assembly GCF_016433145.1. Taxonomy (NCBI): domain Eukaryota; kingdom Metazoa; phylum Chordata; class Mammalia; order Didelphimorphia; family Didelphidae; genus Gracilinanus; species Gracilinanus agilis. The sequence continues at coordinate 199,238 of NC_058135.1, read as the reverse complement.
TTCAAAGGATTTAACTAAATTAACAAATCTCAAAAGAAACTTCAAATCTAGGCTAGGATTCAATCTCAAGAAGGAGCTCAGCTGGCTCCTGGTTCCCTGCACGAGTTTCCAGGACCAACTGAAACTTTTCCCAAGATTCTAAACTCTCTTACCTGACATAAGAACTCTGCAAAAGCCTGGGAAACTGTTATGCCCCCCTCTCTGTATCACAATATCCACTTGGTCTTCAGGAAGCCTTTGGTCCCTTGACCAAAAGGAGGGAAAAAATGAAATTAGAATTATTAAGAGTATTTCTAACCATCTTAATCTGGCGAGGCTCCCTTTCCTTGAAATAACCTGGGAAAGAGAGCACAGAAGTGACCCCAACCCAGGCCTGACATATTTGATGACATCCTGTCCTTTCTGCTTCTTGCCTGATACTAAGGAATGCTGAGTTTCCAACAGCCCTTTCTGCCTTGTCTTCTGTTGTTTTGTTTCAGTGACCCAGTCTCTATATTCTTTGTTTCAATGCTTCAGTGCCCACATACCAGTGTTAAGCCTGGTGCCCTACACAAGATCTCTCTGAGGTTCCCTCTTCAAGGAGCCAGTCAAGCAATGGGCTTACCACTCCACAAGCCTTCTGCTTTACTCAATAAAAGGGTTTGTGCCTGACTCCTGTCATTTGTCTTTGTGCCTCAGTTTACAGGACTGAAGAGTATATGGGGGGGAATAAGGTGTACAAAAGCAAAGGGTAATTCTCCTTTACTCAGAAGATGTTTGAATGTAAAGCAGGGGATTTTGTGTTTGATTCTGAAGGTGATAAGGGAGCCCACTAGAGTTTATTGATGGAGCAGTCAGAGGCATCACATAGTCTGACACGTTCTTTAAGAAAATCACATTGGCAGCTGGGTGGAGGATGGATTGGAGCAGGAAGAGACATGAGGCAGGCAGAGCCATCAGTAGGCTACTGTAATAGTCTGAGGGTAAGATGTTAAGGGCCCACACCATAATAGTGGCAATATCAAGGAAGATGAGGGAGGCATACTTGAGAGATAGTAGAGGAAATTGACAAGCATTAGCAACATATTGGATGGCATCTGGGGTGGGCAAATAGTGAAGGGATGAGGAAGACAAACCTGGGAAACTTGAAGGTCAAGGACGTCCTTATCAATGACAGGGAAATTTGGTTGGAATGCAGGATTTAAAGAGAAAGATGAGTCCACTTTTTGGTGTTTGGAATGAAGATGTCTGTATGAAAGGCAGTTGGAGATGTGAGTGTAGAGGTCAGCAGGGAGATTAAGGCACGATAGGCAGATTTAAGAATTTTCACTATACACATGATAATTAAATGAGAGCTGATCAGATCACCCAGTGAAGTAGTATAGAAGAAAAGAAGATGACCCAAGACAGAACTCTGAAACATCTGTGGTTACTTGGAGTAATCCGGATGAGAACCCAGCAAAGGAGATTGAGAAAGAGTAGTCAAATACATAGGAGGAGAACCAGGAGAGAGTTGTGCTCCAAAAACCCAGAAAGAAGAGAGTATCAAGGGGGAAAAAAATAAGATCCAGCTCTCAGGGAAACTGCTATCAAAAGGAAGAGAGTCAAAAAGTGAGTATTAGGGGGAAATAAGAGGGGGAAAAAAAGAGGCTGAAATTACCAAAGACCTTAAGAAGGAGAAAACTCAATGAAAGGCCTTGAATATAAGCACATAAAAAAAAAAGAACAGGGAAGATAATAACAGAAAGAAATATGCCTTCCAAATGAGGGAAAAGATTTGGGGCATCTATGATTAAGTATTATAAGACAAAGGAAAAAGACTACAGGCAGGGGACTTTGTGGATTCCCAAGAGAACATGGAACCACAGCATCCTGTTGTTGAGTGGTTTAAAAGGGAAATAAGAATTATAAAAGCAGAATTTATGAATCACAAAGCAGGACAGATTTGAATCCATGGTGAGAAGTCTCTCTAAAGACACAAAAGATAATAACTGTTTGGGAATTTTAAAACACTGAAAAGCAGGAAAATCTGGAAGAAAAGCAAAAAGCAAAAACATTAAAAGAAAGTATGATTTCTGGACAATCAATATAAATATTGTCCTCAAAGATAGCATATATAGAAACAACTTGAGGATTAAAGAGTTCCTAAAAGAACAAAATTTTTTAGAAAACCAAGCATGTTAATACAGGAAAAATACAAGAAAAACTGGTCAGTACCTCAGATACAGAAATTAAAAGGATCCAGAGATTGTTTTTAGAAAAACAAAAAATTCTCAAGGCACATAATAATTACATTTAATAATTACATTGAAGAACAACGAATTCTGTCAATGACTAAGAGAAAAACCTTCAAATATAAAGTAAAAAATTCAAATAACTTTGTACTACTCTGCTCCTATCAGAAATCATATTCTGTTCTAAAACGAAAAGGAGCTCAGGATTCATCCCAAGGTAACAGACTACAAATCTGAGCCTACTCCAGATAAGAGAAATACAAGATGGATAAACAAATACAGCAACAAGAACAATAACAAAATAGCAACAAAGAATCCATTAAGAGATTATTTTCTAAATGCACACGAGAAGAGGATGAGAGCAGAAGTTAAATGGAAATGATTGTGAAGGAAAAGGCCTGAAACATCTTGGACTAAATTATAGAACATCCCTTATTTCAATAGTGGCAGAGTACCATTGATGAATGCTCCTAAGGGAAAAGAGAGATTCTATAAAGGAAGATGGGTACTTTTCAATGGCTATTATTTGTTGAGTTTGGTGCTTAGAAAAGGCAACTCAAGAAAAGAGGATTTAGAGTTGGTAGGGCAGGGACAACTGACACCCAGAGAATTGACAGTATGAATTCATGAAAGAGCTCTTAAGGTAAATGGGAGCACAAATGAATGTTAAAAGGTAGGCTGTTTCCCAGTAAAAATAATGAAAAGTTCAGAGACCACAAATAGAATCAAACGAACATTTTACAATAAAATCCTAAAAGATGAGGGGGGTCAAAAAACAAATCATGCAAACAATTAACTAATTCTATGAAGGGAAATAATAATACTGAAACAACATGCCAAAAGTCTGGGATGTGGCTGAAACACTTCTCAAGGGAATAATCATATCCCTACAAATATATATTAATAAAAACAAAAAAGAGAGGATCAATGAACTGAACATGTGTTTTTAAAATTAGAAAGACAACAAGGAAGCAGGCAGAAAATGAATACAAAGGAATAGATAATAAAATTAGAGGATAAATAAACTACGAATTAAAAAACCTACACAAAGCATAAGTAAAACTAAAAATTAGTCTGTATCCCAAAGAAATCAGAAATAAGGGGAAAGGACCTACCTGTACAAAAATATTTTTAGCAGCTCTTTCTGTAGAGGCAAAGAATTGGAAACTCAGAGGTAGTCCATCATGTAGGGAATGGATGAATATGCTAAAGTATAATATGATTGTAATGGAATACTACTGAGCTATAAGAAATTATGAACGGGATGAGTTCAGAAAAACTTGGAGAGACTTATATGAACTGATACAGAGTGAAGTGAGTAGAACCAAGAGAAACAATGTATTGAATTAACAGAAACATTATAGGATAATTAACTTTGAAGGACCTAACTATTATCAGAAAAGCAAGTTCCCAAGATACCCACAAGGCACCTATGATAAAAATGTTATCCACAACCAAAGAAGGAACTTGCCAATCAAAGTTTGCCATCTTCCACTTTATTTCCTTTGTGAGTTTTTTTGTATGCATGATAGGTGTCTTCTATCACAGCATGAGCAATATGGAAATATGTATTGCATGAAAGAACTGGTATGACTTATATAAAGCTATTTACTACCTTAGGTAGGGAGGAAGGAAAGGAGGGGGGAAATCTGATTTCTAAAATTTCAGAAAACAATTGTCAAAAATTGTTTTTATGTGTAACTGAAAAAATAAACATGTTTTTAAAATGTAGTCCAGAGACTCCTGGGACCATTTCAGGGAGTCACTAAGATCAAAACTATTTTCATAATAATATTAAGATATTTTCAGTTCTAAGACTGTCAATGTCTTAAATAGATGTAATAAGGGAATTAAACAAGTAAGGTAATAAGAGAATAATCAAAGGTAATAAACTGAGGTGATAAAGGACTAAAGGCAGGTATGGGACTAAAGCAGTAGGGTAATAATAGGGGACAAAGGCAGGTAAGGTAATAAGGGACTAAAAGGCAAGTAGGGAGATAAGGTACTAAGGCAGGTTAAGGATGATAATAGGGGATATGGCACTGTGGATAGGGGTTTGTGGATTCCTAAGGCAGTAAAGTGGATAAGGAGGGTACAATAGGGGAGCAAAGGGAGAGGATGAGGTAATTTGAGGCAAGCAGCTGCAGAAGGGAGACACAGACTGGGTACACGAGTTTGAGACAGACACTGAGGGGAAACAGACTGAGCCCTCCAGGCAGGAAGGGCACTTCTACAGACAAAGGTTGGGGCCAGCCAGGAATGGCTGGAAACTGACTAGAGGGCTTTCTAGTCAGTTTCTCAGGTACACAAAGGAAGATTCAGAAGAAGTATAGAGATTACACTTCCTCCAAAATGGACGCCTCCAACTTCCCTCAGGACCCAGAGAGAATATTGTTCCTTTCTCCCCTTCTCCGTCTCTTATCAATCAACTAATGAATTAGCCAAAGGTTTGATTAAGTGACAAATAGGGTTTATTGAGTTTCAGGGTTGATTGTAAAGGACAGAGGGATACAAGTTATCTCTAATAGCCGCCTAGGGAGAGCTTCAGGTGGGGGAGGGACACAGGAATGTGAGACTGAGAAAGGACCTGCCTAACTCAGCCCGGAGAGGTTTTGTTGCCTAAAAGGGGTAGGAAAGTTGGATACAATGATTCAAGAGATAATTTGTATCAAGGGAAGCTCTACTTGACTATGGGAAACTAAATCTATCAAGTTTGAAAGCTACCACCCAGATCTACCTTTCAAAAACTTTCAAAAACCCACAGAAATTCAGGAAGGGAAAAATGATGAATAGGAATAAAGAAGGTCAGGGAGATCCAAAGGAAATAGCTAAGCCAACAAATCTTAAGAGAAAAGCTGCAGAATATAGGCCAGGTTTCAGTCCAAAGATAGAGCTCAGTTGACCCTCATACTCTCATCGAGTCTCCAGGATCAACTGCCACTAGACTGGGTTCTAAACCCTTTTCAACTGTCAGAAATTCTGCAGTAAGGCTTTGCAGGATTAATATGCACCCTTTTGCACTACATTTAATACACTTAAAAAAACTATTGGGGGAAGGATCTTCAATATTTTTTAAGTGTAAAGGGGTCCTGAGACTAGGAAAGTTTGAGAACTGCTATACAAGACTATCTTTCCCTATCAAATGTCTTACCTACTAATGACTAAAATAAGCTTACCTAAACTTAATCCCAGGACATGAGTAATCCAATGGGAGAATTTCATCAAATGGGTCACAGTGTTCCTAAGGAAGGATCAGCCCAACAGAAAGGAACTATCTTCCTTAGCAAATAAAAGTTCCCTTTTCTTTGTTTGAAGAAAGCTTACTAGCAGGAAGGTGGCCCACCATCATACCAAATTGTGCTTCTAGCCAATAAATATCAAGAATGAGGAAATCTATAAGAGCTCACATTTCTCCCAGTAGGTCCAAGGAAGAAGCAAAGCATTAGCTCATCTCATCCAAGTTCTCCTAGCAGTGTGACCAGATCTGAGACAAAGGCTCCTCTCCAACAGAGCAAGTATTTATCTTTTCAATGTTAAGGCTTTTGAAGGCAGATTTTTTGCTCAGATATACATGCTTGGGATTCTTTCTGGCTTTTCATGAAATAGAATGACTACACTAAGGGCTCAAACACCTGCTCTGAGAAAAATTTTTATTCTGGCAAAGCTATTTGGCATATGTTCTGTTTTTCCATTTCTGACTTTTCCAGGAATAAAGGTGATTGGGCACCTAGTCTGGAAGAGATTGTCCACAACCATTGAACTATCAGGACACAGTAGGTCCCTTCCTATGAGATGCTTTTAATTTCTTGTTCTAAACAGACCACTAACTCTGCATTGATCATCTCTATAGAGAGTCTGTTACATAACTCTACTGGAAAAGCAACATGGAGAAAGTTCTGGATTTGAAATCAAGAAGAGCTAAAATTAGATTCTGCTTCTGTCTCTACTTGGCAGCTAGGTGGTTCAGTGGCTGGCTACAGCATTAGACCAAGACTCTGGAAAGTCCTGAGTTCAAATTTCATTTCTAATAACTGTGTGGCTTTGATTTAGCTCTTTGCCTCTCTTTCCCCATCTGTAAAACAAAATGGGGATAGCAATAACAGCTACCTCCTCTGGGTGTTGTGAAGATCAAATGAGATGATATTTGTAAACTTTAAAGCTAAGGAAACGAGATTTTGTGTTACCTTTCTGTTGTTCAGTCATTTCGGTCATGTCTGATTCTTCTTGACCCCATTTAGGACTTTCTTGTCAGTGATCTGGAATGGTTTGCCATTTCCTTCTCTAACTCATTAGTCAGATCAGGAAACTGAAGCAAACAAGGTTAAATGACTTGTCCAGTCACACAGCCAGTAAGTGTCTGAGGTTGGATTTGAATCTTCCTAACTCCAGGCCCAGCACTCTATTCACTGTGCCACTTATCTGCTGTAATTCTTGGGCAGATCTCAGATACTCCCTACCTAATCAGGCTGTAAGGTAAAGTATCTAAAGCTTTTGCACATTTTAAGGTACTGGGGCAACTAGGTAGCCCCATGGGTAGAGTACCAGGCCTGGCATTGGGAGGACTTGGGTTTAAATACAATCTTGGGCATTTCCTAGTTGTGAGACCCTGGGCAAGACACTTAGCCCCAAATGCCTAGCCCTTATTGCTCTTCTTAGAGCACTCTTAGAATTAATAGTAAGACAAATAGTAAGAGTTTAGTATTTTTAATCACAGCATTATATTATTTATGTAGTTTGTGCCTCCCAGAAATCTAATTTTCCATAGTAACTTTCCAGCTCAGAAACAGCAAATGGCTCTTAATTAATGGCACGTTGAAGTCCAGATTCCTTAGTCTAGCATTCCAGGTCCCCTGCTCTCTAATGCCTAATGTTTAAGGCACTGATTGAGCGGTCCATTCACAAAGTTCTAAGCACACCAGAATATTAGTCCTCTGAAGAACAAGGAGTATATCTTATGCTTACTTTTTCTGTATCCTCAGTGTCTAGATGTATAACTTGAAAAGAGTAGACATTTAGTATATATTTGATTAGGATGATGTCATAAACCTCAATCTAAAAAAAAAAAAAGACAAGAAAAGTTTCTCTCTTCCTCTTTCCCATGTTCTTCCCTCCACCTCTCTATTTTATTTTATGCTCCTTCTCTCTCTCCTTCTCTCCTCCCTCCGTTTCTGTCTCCCCTCTCCTCTCCTTCTTTCCCCTTTCTTCTCCTGTCCTCTCTTCTCTCTTCTCTCTCTATCTCTCTGACTCCCCTTTCCTCTTTCCCTTCCTCTGTCCTTCTCCCTACCTTAATAATTCAAAGAATTTCCTCTTTAAAAAAAACTAAATAATCTCCCTCCTCCATCATGCAAAGAACCACCTTTTATGGGTTATTCAAATATCTTTTTAAACTTTCATTATTCACAATGATCTCATCAAAAGCACCCATCCACATAATTACCCAATGAACAATTTCTCTGCTTCTTTTCAGGGAGCACATCCCTAAAGCATGAGAGCCCTGTCACTGATGGTGGGCCTTTTGGCTCTGACAGCTTGTTTCTCGGTAAGCTTCACCAACTGGAATCACTTTTCTTATTTGATTTAGAATTATAAAATGTCTTCAGATAATTTTTTCAAGTATCTAAAGACATCTTTCTTTAAAAATCTTGGAATAAATCATTAGACATTTGGGCCTAAGTCAAAGGTTCTTATCCTGGGGTCTATAGACTTTTAAAAAAATTTATCTCAATCACTTCACTTCAGTCTAGTTAGTTCTTCTGTAATCTAATTTGTTTTAATTCTAGGCATTTAAGTCCATTATTTTAAGGAAGAATCTGTAGACTTCTCTAGATTGCCCAATGGGTTCATGATATATTAAAAAAAAAAAAAGGTAAAGAACTTCTGATCTAAGTTTCTATTTTCTCTGCAAATTAATGAAGGGTAGATTTAAATATTGTTTTTACTTTAATTCACACCATGATGACTCTTCTGTGCTACTAAAATAAAAAGGTATTTTATCCTCACAAATATCCATATGTCTATTTCTAATGTTGATCTAAAAAGAGAGTGCAGGGAAAACTTTAATCTTTTCTATTATGCAGTGAAATTGGTAACTTCACTCTCTCAGCTGAAGTTGGTTTATAATGAAAACCTCTCTCTCTTCATTTTAACCACCTAGGAAGGTTTCCTAAAGGAAGTAGGAGAGGAGAAATGTTGGAAGGACTGTTGAATTAGACAGAGGGAAACTAGAAATTGTCCTGTTACCCAAAATTCAACTGGGATGCTAGGAGACTCCTAACCTCCACCATTCTGATGTCATAGTAGAAAATACACGTGCCAGGGCTGTACTCTCACTCCTACCATTTCACCTATTTTCCTCTCATTCCTTTCTCTTTCCCACACAGGGATTAAATTCACAGAAACAACAAAAAGGCAAATTGATTCAGTGGTGGAGAAAGAAATCAAGAAATTATTCTTTTTGCTATTTCTTCATTTAATTCTGTTCTAAGCCCCACTGAAAGACAAATCATTCAGAGAAAGGAAGGGGCTCTCATTTCTTTTCGTTTGGTCATTTTTGCTATAGAAAGCAGGGCCATACATCCCTGAAAGGAGCACCTCCTCAGATATGAACTTTTAACCAAACCACTAATAGTAGTCATACACAATGGGTATTATCTCCTTTATTTCCACAATCCAGTAAAGGCAGTTCAAAGGAAGTGTCCCTCAGCCTCAAGTTAAAATAAAAATTGAATTTCCTGATCAAAGTCATCTGATGTGGCCACCCAGAGGCAAGGAAGATTATGCCAAGAGAGATTCTATTCCTTCATCAGGTAAACAATTGAAATCAAAATGTCGGTATCCCAGTGATGATTCAAAGCTTTATCCAGTGGCCCCAAGATCAATTTCTCCTGAAGTGCCTCATGAAATTAGAATTCCATTTTTCTCTGACAACCTGAATCTATCTCTAGGTCCTATGGCATCATGGAATGATCTACTTAGTGATGATGTCATCCAAAGCAAAGATTCTGATGAAATGAATTTTAAGGAAAATTCTGGTGGAGCCAATGACCCCTTCAATAGTGATGATTCTAATTTTGTAAAAAAAGAAGAAAACAATGAAGAAATAGAAAGTGAAAATCCACCTGATGAGAAGTCAGACTTCATGCAACCTGAATCAACTTCACCATTGTCTAGGCTCATTTCTGAGGCAAAAAGGTTGTGGAATAGCTTCCTTTCTAGATTAGACACAAGTTTCTAATAATTAAAATTCCAAAAGTAGTAAGGTATAATATGTTTCTGAGTTTTTGGTAGAATGACCTATAAATGCAAGCACCCTAGTACCACTACCCTCATGCCCAAAGGATTATAAAAGAATGTATGTTTTTTGAACTGGTAATACCAGTACTAGGTCTGTATCCCAAAGAGAAAAAAAATAGGAAAGGACCTCTTTGTACAAAAATCTTTCTAGCAGCTCTTTTTGTGGTGGCAAAGAATTGGAAACTGAAAAGATGTCCCTTAATTGGGCAATGGCTGAACAAATTGTGGTATATGATAGTGATGGAATACTATTGTGCTATAAGGAATGATGAACAGGAAGACCTCAGAAAGAGCTGGAAAGACCTATATGAAGTGATGCAGAGTGAAAGCAGCAGAACCAAGAGAACATTGTACACAGTAACTGAAATATTGTGGGACAATAAAATGTGACAGACCTTGCAACCAATACTAATAGTATGATCCAGGACAATTCTGAAGGACTTAGGACAAAGAATGGTATCCACCTCTGAGAGAGAACTGTTAGAGTAGAAATGCAGATGAAAGTTTATGTCACTTGTTTATTTAGTTATATGTTTGGGGGTTTTGGTTTTATAATATTATTCACTTATAAAAATGAATAATATGGAAATGTTTTGCATGTATGGCCCAGATTAAATTAGTTGTCAGTTCCCAGGAGGGTGGGGGGAAGAAGGGAGGGAGACAATATGGATCATATAACTTCGGAAAACTTATGTGGGAATTTGTTAAAATTTAAGTTAAAAAAAATTTTAATTAAAAAAAAGTAAAATCCTAATATTTACATATCAATCACAGCTACATTATCACCACTATTTACTATAGAACAATAACATTTACACAACTCCAATATCAACAACCAGTATCAATACATTTTAGAATTAATATACTATAATTTAATCAGCCAAGATTGAACTACTACTGAACAAAAAGGCAAGGACAGTCCTGGAATGACAAACTACTTGGCAAAACTAAAACTTTCCCTTCACATTTCTACTCAGATTCCCTTTTAAGTTCAGGGGTCACTGAGGAGTCTAACACCTTAGAATTTCAGGACCAAAAAATACTCCAGGATCGTATCTTTTGTCCTCTAGTTATAAAATATTAAGAAAGATTACCTTAATGATTAATAAATACCAAATTTGTGCCATTTTGGATTCATGAGGAGAGTCGATTTTTATGATGTAACAATAACAATTTATTGAATTAAAAGAAAACTTAATTTCTACCAATTTAGACACAGAGTTCATGAAACCATCAGGCCAACCTCTAAAGTATTCATATGGTAAGGTGGTAAAGCATGCCAAGGTGATAGGTTTAGCCTTTATTAATTATAACTTGCATGTATTGACTTTTCTGTCACTGAAATCATTGATCTTGTCGTTTGGCAAAAGAACTAGACAATTACACTTGTTTTGGAAAAGAAGTATTACATTATTTCGAATGTTTCTGTAGAACAAAGTCCACTGCCCCATCTGAGATTTCTAATCTTGGTATACACATTTGACCTCTGTTGATTAGTTAATGAAATTCTCTCTGAAAGCATCACTAGGCCAAAGCTCTCCCATGATAGAGTTTTTTAATGTTCTAATTCAAAAACCTTCTTTAAAGTGAACCTCAATTTGATATTTTAGAAGAATAAATTCTGCCTCTCTCTAAAGCAATAACATCTAGTCACCTGAGGGAACTAATCATTTTTTTCTTTTCTGACAATGATTCTGAAAACCATGAGAATATTCGCTCTAAATGTTCTGGAGCTAACGGAGGATTTTAAAATGCTTTTCCCTTTATGTGGTAGTTAATGTGGTGATGGTGGGAGCAACTGGGGGGATAGGGGAGTACTTCATAAGGAGGAGATACTCATGTCTGTCATATAACAGTTCCACAGAAGCAAATTTGACTGTTGTGTCAATGGGCATTCTCCAGTAAAAAAGAATTTAGAAAAGACGAGAGAGAGTTCATTAAATAACAAGTATTCATCAATTCTGCTACATGACAGACACTACTTTTAAGTGTAGAAATACAAAGCTCATGATCTAATTAATGATGGAGAACAGTATGTAAACAATTAGGGACAAACAAATTACAAACAGGACCAATGGAAATTAATCAATAAATGGAAGACCGTAGAATTAAAGAGGATAAGAAAGTTTCCTGGAGAAATTGAGATTTTGGCCAGGAAAGCTGGAACATGGAGATGGGGAGAAAGAGAGACTTTCAGATTTAGGTATTTGCCAGGGAATATGCTAGTATTTGGCAGGTGGAGTATCTTATTTAAGGAACTGCAAGAAAAACAGTATCATTGGATCATAGTGTATGAGGGAGAAGAAAAGACAGAAGACTGGAATCGGGGTGTGGAAAGCAGGTTATAAAGGACTTTTAATGCTGAACGGGAAATTTTATAATTGATCTTGAAGGTGATAGGGAGCCAAAGGGATTTGAGTAGGGAGTGACATGGTCAATCTGTTCTTTAAGAAGATCTCTTTGGCTGCTGAGTGAGAGATGGCCTGGAAGGGGAAGAGATTTGTGATTGAAAGACCAATTAGAAAGCTGCTTTAATAGTCCATATGGGAAGCTATGAGGGCCTGCACCAGGGTGGTATCAGTGTCCAAGAAGAGAAGAGAGAGGAGATTGTAGGGGAAAGAGGTTACAAAGGATGAGACCCAGCTAAAGACAGCCTGAAATTTTCCCACAGAATCAAAGAAAAAAACAAATCAAAATCATTCCCTGCTCTCTCTCAAAACTTTGATTTTTGAGATGCATTTATCCCTGGCAGCCTGAATACTGACCATCACAAATCACTAGCCCCCTCTTTGTTGCCATTGCTGGTTTTGACCCTTTTTCAACTTCAGTTGTCACTTTCGACATCTGACCATCCAGATCCTCACCTTCCCCTCAGTTCTTTATCTTGGCTCATTTGTCCCAAACTTCTGACTAACACTTGCACCAAAACTTCTAAGTTGCCTCTCTTTTCCCCCTACTTTCCAAATTAGAACCAATTAAATCAGAACCATGTATAATATCCAAGTGAAAGACCCAGTAGGGGTCAGTATAGGAGGAGCTCAGAACAGATCAAGTCCACTGAGGAAAGCAGCCATGCTTGCCTAAGATTGTTGGCAAGGCCCCAATCTCTCACATAAAGGCCCTGCTGCTCTCAGCCAAAGGTCATCATTAAACCCTGAGTCCTGCCTCACTTTGAAGAGCAAAGAAGTCCTTGTAACATCATGACTGAAAGTATCAAACCTGCCTTTTCCTAAGAACAGATTAATGATCACTCTTTCTCAACTTGCTTACATCTGTCATAGCAACCCTGGTAACTTCATGTGTGAAGTCATTTCATAAACATTATTCTGTGGGAAAGTAACACCCCCCAAGAATGTTGTAATGCTTAATATTTTACCCTCTATAAAAGTCTTTCCCTTTGTCACAATAAACGAAGATCATACCAGCCATGGTGCTGTGATTCTTCTGCTCAGTCCTTCTCAGGCATATTGGCCCCAATCTTTCCTCTCCTTCTTCTTATCTCATTCTCTCTCTCTAGCTGCTAGTCTCCCTAGCAGGCTAGCTCTCACTCTCCACAGCTACAATGGTTCTCAGATCCAATCACTCATTACCATGAGCATAATAGGTCAGTAAACTACATTTTAAACCAAAGTAGTTACTCAGAGGTTTTCAATTGGGCTTAAAAAAATAAATAATGCAGGGCAGCTGGGTAGCTCAGTGGAGTGAGAGTCAGGCCTAGAGACAGGAGGTCCTAGGTTCAAACCCGGCCTCAGCCACTTCCCAGCTGTGTGACCCTGGGCAAGTCACTTGACCCCCATTGCCCACCCTTACCACTCTTCCACCTATGAGACAATACACCGAAATTAAGGGTTTAAAAAAATAAATAAATAATGCAAAGAACTAAACTTATAATAGTGATTAGAATATTAAAATTCAAGGAAGAAGGAAGACAAAACCAGAAATAAAGAACGCTAACACAATGAAGGATCTTGGCTAAAAAACACTCTCCACCAGAAATAAGTATGAGTTATATAGTTCAATGCAAGCTAAATGTGGGGCAGCTGCAAAATTCATTGTGCTCTCTCAGCCAGGGAAGTTTGGCTGCCCTTGAGGTTAGGGAGTACTAAAACAATAAAGCAGGAGATAGTTTGTTTCAAGGGTAAGCCCTACTTGTCTATGGGGAACTAAATCCTCAAAGTCTGATGGCTACAACCCCAAAATCTACCCTTCTCTCAAAGCCCACAGGAAAATCAGGAAGGTAATAGGGGAATGATATAGGGAAGATCAGGGAAGGTCAGAGAAGTTAGCTAAGCTCCAAATGTCCAAAGACAAAAGCACAGATTCAAGGCAAGGTTTCAGCCCGAAGGCAGAACCCAGTTTGCCCCTCCGCTCTTCACAAGCATCTGGGACCAATTGTCTTTTGTCAGAGTTCTAAGGCTGGCTAACTGCCAGAGATTCTACAGTTAGGTTTTGCAAGGGTAAATGCCTTGATTGCATTTCTGCATTACACACCTTAGTCATTTGTCCTTTGAAGACTATGGTTATTCCTTCCATACAGATCACTCTCCATCATCCTTATCATCCTATGTAACTCTTGGTCATTTACTCATTCAATCAACACCCATTTGTTAAGTACCTACTACGGGTCTGCCACTGAGCTAGGCAATGGATATACAAAGACAAAAGTTTAACAGTTCCGTGAAAAAAAGAGGAGACTCCTAGAATCCTCTGGGAGATTGCAATGCACAGAAATGGGAAGCCATTTTCTGTAGGTATAGAAAGCAGTTTGCCACTTTGGAACTCAGAACCTGGCAAAGTAGCCCTGGGCATGTGCTAAGGTGACAGTTAAGGACAGGGTATAAATTGAAGTCACAGACCCCTCAAAGGACTCATTTTCTTTCCTTGGGTTAGGGAGGCAGGAGGTAACTGTCTGGGCCCCTGGGAGGAGGGAGTTTATTATAGGCAGGCAGGCAGGGTTAACCTTTATTGCTAGCCATATCAAACACTTTTAATATTGGCACAGCCAATAAGCTTTTATTTCAAATCAAGATCTTTGAACAAATCAACAAGTTTCACATTAGCATCTGACCCAGGGACTTCATAGCCCTGGGCTCAGCATCCAACAGTTTCAGAGTCAGAGGAAGATCCTCAAGGTCCCTTTGAACTCTGCACCTAGAATCTTCTTCATTTCAAATATTATTTAAAACTTATAATACTTTGGGAAAGATTATTCAGGGTTACCTTCACCCTCTCTCCTACTCCCAATTTACCTACCCATCAATTTACCTAATAAACCCAGTTTAATCTTCAAGCCTATATTGATCATTTTAAAGTGAACAACTTACTTTGATGACAACATCACTGTTAACTTAGATCCCAATAATAACTTGGTTAAACATATTCAAATCAAGCTAGTGCTTATAAATATAACCAAAGATTTCAGGGAACAACATTTACTTCCTGGTTACCTTCTAACCAACTGACAGCCAGAAACTGTTTCCTAAGGCTTTGTGGTTAGCTAGAGAATTCTCATCTTTAAAGGAAGCTTAGCCTAGCTGGTGTGGGCAAAAAATCTTTAGTCCCATATCAAGCTGTGCAATTGGGCTTCTCCTGAGTTATCCTAGATACAGCCCTAATCCCCTTCTGGTCATAACAAAATTCAAAGCACCACACCCATCTCTAACAATGTGGTTTAGTCTCCTTAGTTTGATGATTTTAATATTCATTGAGTCAAACTCCCATCCTCATCCATTATGATGAGGTGGAGAGATTTGTACTCAAAGGAGATTAAAAATTATGTTGCTCCTCCAGGGAGAAGTCTCTTGAGGTCTCATTGGAATGTCTGGCATGTAGTAGGAACCTAGTTGATTTATTTATTTTTTTAGTTTATGGAAGGCGAGAGCAATTCAGAATTCAAACAATGAAGATAAATACAGGAAGTCCCAACACACATAGTGTGGCTAACCCCTAGGACAAAGAGCTCTTTTGTCAACCTTACAAAAGGGGCATCATTTCTCAAAAAGAAAATGAAGTTCATTTCCCACATACTCCAAAAACTCTTATCCTCTGGTACAAATGAGCTAGTGATTCTGAATATATTCTTTATTTAGTAATAAATGTGGAGATCTTACCTAAACAATTTTTTCCAGACTACTGAATAGTATTTAAGAAATACAAGGTCCCTTACATATCTCCTAAGTAGTTGGTGGCTATGATAAGACCTTGGGTCAACCATAATAGAGTTCACCAAGGTCACAGTACTAGAAGAGAAAAATGAGACCACTAACATATCTCCAGTACATGAAGCAATCTACTAGGAAGACTTTGATAAGGAGATTCAATAGCCAAAAGGAATAGTTAAAATCCAGGAAGTCCAAGTTTGCCCTAGAAGTAGCTGGAGCATTCAACTGTTCTATGAAACATGAGCCACCCATCCAAGAATGTGCAATGAACTTACGTCATCTTCAAGAGTGATCACAATTTATTGCCATAACCCTATAGTTCAAAAGCAAAAAAAGAAGGGCTGCAGTTAAGACAGGAAACCTAAATTTCATCCCTAGATGAGAGTGAGAGGTTACCAAAATTAAAAGGTGTCCAATTTAGAAGGCTGTGTGGTCCTTCAGCAATGTAGAAACAAAGCTTCCTTACCAGGAACAATTATTATTGTTCATCCTCCATTTCAGAGGACCAATGGCACCAAAGAGTAGTATCTTGACTTCACCAAGAATTGGATTTAAGTGAGGCGGAGTTGCACAAACTTGTCAGCCTTACCCTGTCCTCCATAATCGTCACTTTTAGTACCCCTTCTTAGTACCTCGTGTAGCTTAGAGAATCTTAAGTGGGGTGCCATAGAACCCCAAGAGATGGACAGTTAAGAACAGTTAAGAATGTGGGTATATAAGGAGCACCCTAAGCTGAGTGACTCACTCTTTCCTGGGAGAGGGTGCTGGTTGGACAAGGGTGGTGGGATAATTATTATCACTACTGCTTTCTGAGACATAGCATAACTGACCAGAAGAACTTGGTGGAATTCAGCTTTTACCCATACTGATAATCAATAAGACTGTTTCACATTGACCCTGAGTCAATTACTGCTGAAATCAACTAGCAGCAATTTCAACCTAAACTTCAATATCTTCAGATCTCTAATCAAGATTATCTTTAAACCATCTTGCACTTGTATTTAGTTTATATAGGGAAATAGATTAGTTTATGAGGAAGTGAGGGAAACAAGATCCTTGTGTTGGGCTTCTGCCCCATTAGGGGTGAAGCCATTCTGTCAGCTACTAAGACCTTTAGACAGACTTGACCTCTTCCATTTCCCTTTCTCCATCAGCCCCTTTCCCTTCAAAATCATTAAGTCCTTTTTATAACTAAGACAATTAGTATGAGAATCCTCTGTGCCAAACTATATAGGCCTGAATACATACATTACCAAAGTCAGCCTCCATCTTGCCTGCTTCTGGGACAGTTGAGATCCTGTGAGGAAAATCAGCAGTGAAGACATCCTGAGCCAATTACCCATCCTTGATTAGGGATTAAATATTAAACAACTAAAGCTATCAACATCTTATAGGATTATTTCCTTTCTGATATCAAGTTCAGCCTTGAAGAGGCTTACTCAAATGAGCTGCCATTACTGATCCATCTTCATTTCAGTTAAGATTCAGCTCCCAGAGTCCTAAACTGCCAAATGGGGGGGAGGGGGGAGAGTTGGAGTTCTATCTACTTTCTTCCCTTCCCCTACCTGAGACTTAAGTTTCCCAGCCAGGGCTTTGGGCTGGCTGTATCACTTTTAAACTCACCAGACACTAAGTAAGAGTGTTCTTGCAAGTCATTTGCTAAAGTGGGTAACAACTCAGTCAGGAAATTGTGAATCCTTTTCATAAGAGTTTAAACCTGCAGAGGATGAGAAGTGGATCCCTGCAAAACACTGCCCCTCTGGGCAGTGCTAGACAATTTGAAAGCTGTGATTGGCTGCTGTGAAGAGGGGAAGGGACAAGAAGTCACTATAAAAGCCCTGAATTTCTGGGGCTAGAGGTCAGCTTCAGGAGTTGTCCTCAACAGGTTGTGTCTTCAGCTCAAGTTGTCATCTTGACCTGCCTCTTAGAGGGAACTTGGGTGAGTGAATAGTTGGCTTTCCTTTCCTGACTTCTGGAGAGAGATTAATTCCAGTCGAGGGTTAACAAGTCCATGCTGGGCTGAGTCAAGCACCAGAGCAATATTTGTGTCATAGGCTAAATATTTTCTTTACCCTCTTTTCGTTTTTCTCAACTTTCACTCTCTACACCTATTTTGTAAATAAAAACTATTGAAAATCATTTTGATTTGAGCTATAATATTTTAAATTGGCAACTACCATATTGATTATAATTTTCATATATTTTCGTCAAACCATTAATTTAATTTCTTACATTTTTGGTGACCATGAAAATTTAATCCTTACACTAGTCAGCTTAAAACACAGTCCCATGTCTTACCCTTCTAGAAACATTTACTAAGTGGAAGGAGGTAGAGAATGAATGATATCTGATCTGGCACTCCCTGAACAAGTCCTCAATTTCCAGAACAATTTAATTGAAAAGACTTCACTCTTGACATTTTCCAACTGTAATGGGCTCAATGTCAAATATTCTCAAAGTTTTGGGTTGCCCATTCAACTCCTGTACACAGCAAGATTCAATTAAACACTATCCAAACCAGTGGCCCCAGGACAGTTCCAAGACTTTCCCATGTGTCAAATTGGTCACAGGAAGAAAGCATTGGATTAGGGTTTGGCCAAAGAACACACAGTTACTAGGTTTAGAAATCTAAATAGGAGAATGCCATCAGGGTTGGATAATTGTAGGCCTCTCTCACTCCTGGAGAATTAATTGATTTGAGAGCTCCTTGAATCATCTGGAACAGTGGTTCCCAAACTTTTTTGGCCTACCACCCCCTTTCCAGAAAAAATATTACTTAGCGCCCCCTGGAAATTATGAAACTATTTATTGAACTCAGAATAGAATGTAATACAAAAAAAGTGTGGCCATCACTGCCTCCCCCTGGATCATTGCAGCACCCACCAGGGGGAAATGGCGCCCACTTTGGGAATCACTGATCTGGAACATCAAAAATCCCTAGGATTCAAGGATATTAAACCCACTGAGAAAGGAAAACTGACTTATTGGTTCATTTTAAAAAAAAAATAAAATTACTTAACTATTTTGCTCATGTTTACTTTTAGGGAAAGATGGTGGTGTTTTTTTTTTTTTCTTAATTTGTGTATGTTTTGCTTATAGTTTAAAATGCTGACACTAAACTCTGTAATCATACTATTGTTACATGTAATCTAACTCCAGACATGATTTTCTTGTACAAGATATTACTCATCTTGGTCAATTTCCTCCACATAGGGCATGCAGACTGTTTGGATTCCCCAGCTAGGACAAGTCCTAGTTCAGTTGTGGTGGTAGTGTGGGGATTGAGGGGAGGAGGAGAGAGAGCAATTCTGCACTATCATTAATTAACTGCTTGGCTCTTTGTATGATGGCTGCCTATATAATCAAAGGGAGTGAATCATTGACTCACAATCTTTTCACGAAAAAAGCATTGTAAGATGACAAGGTAACTCATTAGATTGTAGATTTAGAACTTGAAGAGCTTTGAGAAAGTATTACTTCATCTCCATTATTTAACACATAATGAAAGAAATGTCCAGAATGGTTCAGTGACTTGCCCAAAGTCACACATGGAGTAAATAACACAAGTAGGATTTGAACATTATAGGGGCTGAGGCAACTGGGGGGCAAAGTGGATATAGTCCTGGATGTGGCAACAAGAAGATCCAAAGATTTTAATTCCACCTCAGAGACTCCCCAGCTATGTGACTTTGGACAACTAACTTAAACTTCAGTTTCCTCCTCTATAAATTAATAGAGGAACAATGAATTAGGTAGTAAGGAGTCTCTTTTATATCTTAAAGTGCTCTATATACATAACTACCTCTTTTGACTCTAAATCTGTTCTTTCAATTATACCAAGTGTTGTCTTCTTAGCTCAGGTATAAGCTGCAGTATAAGGCAATTGGCAGGGGGTGAGAAGCAATGTGAGGGTGGCAAAAAATATAATTTGGGATCCCATAAAATATTTTTCCAACAGATCCCTCTCCACTTTTTTAAAATGCAATACATTCCTGGGGGAAGATGGATTCCTAAAAGTTTGAGGGAAGAAATTCAAGAGCCAGGTCTCAAGAAGGAGGAAGCTCTTGAGACTTGAGTCTCTGAACCACCATGTCATGCACCACCAATTTGCTGTCCCAGCCAAGACAAAACCCTCATTTCTCTGCCTCAGTTACAATTCTGCTTTTCCTTATGTGTGTGTGTGTGTGTGTGTGTTAGCATTGATATATGTCCTAAGTTCCTTAAATCAGGGACCACCGTATAGTATCTTTCTTTTTAGCTTTATAATCCCTTATGCCTAGGAAATATAGTTCTATGCCTATAATAAATGTAATTTTCAGGTAATTCTTAAAATTCTCAGTAATTGCTCTATTAGGCAATCAAAAAGTCATGCTCAAAATTAAAGTATTGGCATAACACAGATCTATCTTTTATTCTCAGAACATATTTCCTGTGCCACTGCAATCCTCTATTAAAAAGTGTTTCTCACGTTTTTAACTAAATTTTAATGGATGTGCTATCTCTCAGAATCTTCAAATACATCCATCTCCAGCATAATTCTGTTTAAATCATACATGGCAAAGTCCTGTTCTCCTTTTGACATGCAGCTCAGTCTCCAACTTTGTTTGGTTTATGTACCATGCATTTGGAGACAAATTTATGTGACAGAGAAAACATTCCCCTATGCCTATGCCCGAGTTTCCTAAAGATAATGTCTCCAAACACGACCTTGATTCCTCTAGCCCAAGGAGAGCTTATTATTGCAAGAGAGATGTATGTAATTGGATAAGAAGGTGAGAAGACATGTTGAGTGCACAATTCAACCCCGAGTTGTGAAAGTGAAGAAATGTAAGTTGGAGAGAGAGAGTAGAGACTGGAAAGCTGGTCTGCCTAGTGTTTGGGAATGAGTTGCTCCACCTTTATCATGACTATCTTTTTCCACCCAGCTATAATACCTGAGACCATGAAAAGAAGCATGTCTTTCAGTGATGAACCACATCTGATCAAGATCTAAGGCAAGCAATGAAGGAGAAAAACTCCTTCTCTAGCCTCTCTTTCTGTCGGAGGGGACAAAAGAGTAATCTGGTTTTCCATCTTTTTCATTTGTGTTCATACTCCTCTCTTTTAGATGGTGCTGATATTTGCTAGATAAAGGACCAATCCTAATTCGTCGTTGTTGCTGCGTGCCTCGTTGTCTGTGGAGAGGAATTTTTTCACTTCCCCACCTCAACTGGGAGTTCCTGAGCTAAATGAAAGAGAATCTTTTGGATTATCATATTCAAATAACTTCCCAAAGTAGAAGAGCTAAATCCAACCTTTCTCCGTAAGTAAGAGTGGCCAGTTAGCAGATTTAAGAGGTCAGACAAATCAAGTGAGTAAGAAAAAGATGTTTCCTTCTAAGGCAGGTAGATGTGTCTCAGGAAACTTTACTCTCTCCATCTTCTCTCCTGTCAAAGACACTGCTTCGTTTTCCCCTGACTGTAGGTGTTAACTAGGGTAATTGTCATATGCTTTCCAGGTTTCGTTGAAGAGGGGAGTTGGAAAAGAATGATTCAGGGATGAACTAAGGAGGAATAGCTAGTTTTCCTTTTAAGCTAATTACTTCTAATCGCACACACTGCAACACTTAGATCATAGTCTTTTTCTTTTCTTGACTTAATTAGGCAAACTATCATGAAACATTCTCCTTTCAACGTAGCAGACAACCAGGTGACATCATGCTGTCTGCACCTAATAGCCCACCTAATGAAATGTTGGGGAATAGGGAAAACCAGATGATTTCACATAGACTGCTGAGTCCTGATTGGTCTTTTGGTGAGCAGTCTCTTGAAGTTGTGCTTAAATTCCTTCCACAACCAGTGACAACTCAAGGAGCAAAAAGAAAGGAAGAAAATTCAGAACTTTAATAAGACTCAGTTCATCACTTTTGCACAGTCTTACTGAAAAACAGAGAGGTAAAAGGATTTAACTCCTACCAAAATATGAAGCTTTTTAAAAGGCAGATTGTTTTAAGAGAGCAAAGAGTAAGTAGTAACAACTCGATTTTGTTTTTTTAGGTACCAATTTGAAACATGCAAACGGCACTTCTTCTTTTTTGTCTCCTGGGAGCAATCCAGTCATTACCAGTAAGTACAGGATGTTGCTTTTGTTCTTTCCCCTTTGGAGTCATGTTTTTGCTTTCCAGGTTACTGGTGATAAACTAATCCATGGAATAATGCTAATGCCATTCTTCCCAAAGTGATTACATTTTAATGAGAGACATTATTATCAATCAAAAAAGGAATGGAACTTTGATGGTAGAGTTGCAGGCACTGGGGAGGTATTTGGGGGCCCTGGGAACCTCAAATGAGACCATTCCTCACTGAATAAATATTTATTAGATACCGACTATACAAAATGTATATTTCTATAGGAGTTAGGCCCTAGGCTGGGTTCTGAAGAAAATATATAGACAAATATTCCATCAAAACAGAGGACCCCAGAGTATACCTAAGGTCCCTTCCAGCTCCATAGTTATGGTCCTATGGAATACTCAATACTGATGCTAGAGGGGGCAGCTGGGTGGCTCAGTGGATTGAGAGCCAGGCCTAGAGATGGGAGGTCCTGGGTTCAAATGTGGCCTCAGACACTTCCCAGCTGTGTGACCCTGGGCAGGTCACTTGACCCCCACTGCCTGCCCTTACCTCTCTTCTACCTTGGAAGCAATACTCAGTATTGATTCCAAGACAGAAGGTGAGGGTTTATTTAAAAAAAAACAGACAAAACAAAACCTGATGCTGGAGACAAAAATGGGATAGGAAAGGGCCCTGACAGAAAAGGGCATTGGGCTGGGTCTAACAAGGGGAGATTCAGGAAGGGTGACTGTTTGCCAAAGCACAAAAAAGATTCGCCTTCCCAAGGACCAAAGGGAGAGACGCTTGTTGCTGCGAACGGATGGAATCGGAATCGTTGACAACAGACGTTGTCGGGAGGAATTTGAAGGCTCAGAGCGGGCTACAGGTACCACCTCGGGCACGAGTGTGAAGCGGCAGCCGTCCTCCGCTCCGGCTAGAGGGAGGCGAGCACTTCCCGGCTCTCTAGAATCGTCCGGCCTCCCCTGCAGTTCCGGGCTTGCTTTTAGGCACCACGTGTAGTTCGAGAAGAACACGGACAATCCCGAGTGTCCAGAAGGGAACAAAAAGGACGGGGAAGACTAGAGGGTTCCTGTCCCACGACTGGGCGTGTTCGGTCTGGAGAAGAGACTCGGGAGAGGGGACACGACAGCCACATACAAGGACCCCAAGCTGCCGGATGCAGACCCAGGAATAGAGCCCTCGTGTTTGGCCCGAGGGAGCAGAATTGTGGGAAAGGGGGCGGCGAACGTCAGGAAGTGTCCTAAGAATCGGAGCGGGGCTGCCTCGAGGGGAGCAGAGGTCTCCTCAGGCTCCGCCGCTCTCCAAGCCCAGACCCCTTCCGCCTAGAAGACAGCTGGAGAGGAGGTGACGGATGAGAACCGCTGAAGGGGAGGCAAACTCCGACTAGCAGCGGCCACGGCCGCGCTCACAGAACGTCGGGCCCAAGAGAAGCCTTAGACGTGCTCCAGCCGAATTCCTTCATCCGCCCAGGCCTCTGGCAGCTGTTGGTCTTATCGCTTCGATAATTGGGGCTGGCGTTTACGTAGCAATTTAAGGTTACAGAACCGCTTTACAAATAGCCTGCTGGGTCCTCGCAGCAATAGTAGCTCCCAGTTAAGGCCGGCAAAGCAAGCACTTTAGAGAGATGACCTCATCCGCTCCTGAGCCCCAGCAGCCCTGGCAGGCAGCTATTATGGTGGAGAGTGAATCGCGCAGAGGTTTAGTGACTAGCCCAAGGTGCCACAGCCAGGAAGCCTCTGATGTGGACTCCGGTGCTCCAGCCACTGCACCGCCCAAGGGCCAAGATTAAATTGAAGAGCATCCGTTAGCTAAATGGAGATTTTCACATCCTCAGCACTGGCCCACTTGGGGCCCAGCGCCTCTTCTTCTCTAGGCTGCCAGGTTCCATAAGGCCTGGTTTATAGCAATGAATGAACCAGGGCAGCCAGGTGACTGCCAGGCCTGGAATAAGGAAGACCCGAATTCAATGGGGCCTCAGACATTTCCCAGCTGGGTGACCCTGGGGGAGTCACTTAACCCTGTTTGCCGCAGTTCCTCATGTGTAAAATGAGTTACAGAAAGAAATGAGGAACCACGCTAGTATCTTTACCGAGAAAACTCCAAAAGGAGTCACAAAAAGTCAGACGTGACTGGAAACGACTGAATGAAACGGACTCTAACAACATGTTCAGTAAACTGAGGCAGGGGTCAGGCAGTGTTTGCAGCAAGCACAAAGTCTACTTCTGAATTTATCCCGAACGGTACAACTCTACTTTAATATAATACTGTTATTCCTTTCCCTTCTGACAACTAATCACAGAACTACAAACCAGTGAGGAATATTCAGAAACAAAGGAACTGGGGACTTCTTGTGGCCGAAGCACAAATTTGATAAGAGTTCCGAGTGGAAAGCTTTTTGTGACCCCCCTGATGGGAACTCCAGTCAGTCAGTCAGTCAGTTCAGTCAGTCAGTCAGTCAGCCAGTCAGTGAGCATTTATTAGACACCCTCTATGTGCCAGGGACTTGGCTGAGGAATGGGGATACACAAAGAGTTTCGTCAAAACAGTCCCCAACCTTACGGAGCCCAGAATCTAACAGGGGAGACGATGTACAGGCATGTACGCACGATCAGGCTAGAGATGGGATACGACCGACAGAAGTCGCTAGCATGAAGGGTAATCAGGAAAGACTTCTTTATAGAAATTAGGATTCTAGCTAAGACTTGAAGGAAGTCAAGAAGGCAGAGATGAGGAAGGAGAGCATTCCCAGAATCAGGAGCAGCCAGTGAAGATGCCCGAAGTTAAGAGAGGAAGGTCTTGTTATAAGAACAAGGAGGCCAGTGCCAGTCTCTGGGGCACAGAGTGTAGGGGCAGCAAATAAGACGTAAAAACAATAAGGAAGGAGGGAAATGGAGACCCGTTCAGATGAGCTATGGCTACCAAACCGAGGATGTTTCTATTTGAGCCTGGAGGTGAAAGGGAGCCACAGCAGTTTCTTGAATATATAGTGTTAAAGATACTATGTTTAGTACACATTGGTTCAGAAGAAAAATACTTGTTTTAGTACATATAGATGGTCTAACAAATGTATCAGGGGCCCGAGAGTCAGGCAGCCTGGCCCCAACTCTGATTTGTTGAACACATACCACGGAATCATTTCCCTGCTATATAGTTCAATATATGAATAGCTTCCTTTCCCTTATCTCCCAGAAGATTGTGAAAGAAAGAAAGCTATATGTGAAAGTGTGTGAAGGTCTTAGAAGAAAGACACTATAGGGGCAGCTAGGTAGCACAGAAGGGAGAGCACCAGGCCTGGAGTCAGGAGGTCCTAGGTTCAAATATGGCCTCAGATTCTTCCTAGCTGTGTGACCCTGAGCAAGTCACTGAACTCCAACTGCCTAGCCCTTCTCTCTTAAAGTTGATACTAGAGAAGGAAGGAAGGAAGGAAGGAAGGAAGGAAGGAAGGAAGGAAGGAAGGAAGGAAGGAAGGAAGGAAGGAAGGAAGGAAGGAAAGAAAGTCGCTGTATAATTCTCAGCAAGTCTTCCTTATTCCAGATACTACAACTCATGGGCATGTATCCAGTACACAGCCAAGGTCAACAACAAGCACAGGTACTGTCCAAAAGGGGAAGTGGGCAGGGGATGTTAATAATTTAAGCTTTCATTTAATCTTGGAAAATTAGTTAGCTTTCCGGAACAAGTTGAATTTTACAGGACTTCAAATCGCTACATAGTTGAAAATGATCACTTATCCTATAACCACCCACTGACCTATTCTAAAAGTCAAAGGCAGGAAGCACAGCATTAAAATGGACTACTGGAAGTTCAGAGCACCAATATTTAACAGAGAGGCTAAATTTATCTCAATGTCTCTTTTTGATAAAGATAATAGGTCGCTTTTATTTAGGGTTTCCCTGGCTCTCCCCATGACTGCTGAGCAGATTCAAGCCTTTCTCCCACAACTTTCTCTCTTATATAGGTCAAATCAGTAAGATCCTTAATCCTTCTAGCCCAGTGATGGGCAAACTTATTAAAGAGGGGCCAAAGGAAAGGAAATGCTCATCTGTCAGTCTGTTTCTAAGGCAACTCTTTCCAAGTTTCATTGTATTGTATCCTACTCATTGTATTCATCAGATTAGGAATAATGTCGCAG
The DNA here is from genome assembly GCF_016433145.1 of Gracilinanus agilis. NCBI lineage: Eukaryota > Metazoa > Chordata > Mammalia > Didelphimorphia > Didelphidae > Gracilinanus > Gracilinanus agilis. The sequence continues at coordinate 173,326 of NC_058135.1, read as the reverse complement.
GGGCTGATAGAATATTACAGGGGGCCGCAACTGGCCCACAGGCCATAGTTTGCCCATCACTGTTCTAGAGTCCTCTCAGAACTCAAACTAGAAATTCCAGTACCCAGGGCAAGTAGTCCAGTGCCTTCCCTTCAAATAAATTGTATAATTCATTATGTGAAAATAGTGCAAGTCATCAAGATAAATTCCAAGAAGCAAGAGGGAAAATGGGTTATAATAATAGCGTATATGCTGGTGAGCAAGCGAATGTGTTACATTTTGCACCTTCTGAATCACAGTGCCCTGGTGAAAATTCCATTCACCCTGCCTTAGTTACACTTCTGATTCCTTCCACGTAGAAAGTCCTTGATAATGCTCACTGGGCTCCTCTACATAGTTCCTCAGATAGGCAACACAAGATCAACATCCGGTGGCTCACCCATTAAACACTCACCATTGCCTCCATCCCAGATTGCCCTTTCTGGTTTGACTTAAAGCAGTGTTTTCCCAACTTCTAGTAGTGCTCCTTTTGTGAGAGAGATGCGAGACAACAGCCAGAATCATTGGATATTTTCAAATGTAACTCCTGCACAAATTGTCCATTTCTACAATAAAAATAAAGTTGAAATAAAAAAAGTTTAAAGGGAAAACTAAAAAGACCAATTTGCAATACAGAGGCACACTTGGGACCCAACTGGAATCAGCACCGGTTACCAAAGGGCCATCGGACACCATCACCATCAATTATCAGCCAATGTAGGCTCATAACATGTATGGACATCCAGGTTGTGTCAGCATGTGAAATGCTACATTGGAAATGAAGGTGGTAAACTCTGAGCTAAGCCACCTTCTTTTTGAAGCTTAAAGCACCAAAATCTCTCTTCTATTTCTCAACATTCACTTCTACAGGTAGAACAGGATTAACTAGTTTAGAAAGCAAATCAAAAATACGACATTTTTGGAAACTTGTAGACTTTAAATGGTAATAAATAGCCATGTTTCATTTTCAGTAATTAAATTTCAATTAATTGATTTGCTCAGAGATTCCTTTAGGAAAAGTGAGCGGGGAATGTGACCAAAAATTTTTTTTGCACTGATTTGGGAAATCAAAGACCTGATTCTATTTGTAAGTACTAAATATTTGTGTGACCTCAAGCAAGTTCTTTTCTTTCTCTAGATCTCAGTTTACTATATATAACTACAGGTATAGACTGTGGAAGGATTTGGATTAGAGGGCCCTTCTACTTCAAAAATGTTATGAGCCTTTATATAGGACAAAACAAAATTTAGACGAGGAAAATGTCTTTTAGGGACTATTCAGAGAAATGAAAATGAAATCAAATAAAGGGGACGTGCCAGAGGGAGAATTTTCACCTTTCCTGGACAATGTTGCCCTTCCACCTACCCTATGCCCTCCCCATCCAGACTCATAGAGAATTCAATCCTTAGCTTCCATTGCACCTACATTAAAGGTGTACTAGAGCTCTAGAAGGATAGCTCAGCACAATTTGCCTGAAAAGGAGTCAATGGAGTAAGGTTTGAGGTTCCCAAGTTTTAGCTGAAAAAGTAAACTCTATCTTGTCTCTGAGCCTAAGGTAGGTCAAAGCATGAAAAAGGACTGATAGCAAAATCAGGAACCTTCTTACTGGTTTGACCCTGATATTAATTTCACCCCACTGTGCTGGCCATAGACTAAGGGCTTAATAAATGCTGTTTTGCTGAAGTCATCGACATTACCGTCACTTGGTCCAATTCTTTTTTTTTTTTTTTTACTTTATTTAAAAATTTTCTTTCTGGGTTATACACATATTATCACACAAAATGTTTCCATAGTATTCATTCTTTGTAAGTGAATAATCTTATTATAGCAAACCCCCAAATAAGCAAGTGCTAAATCATTTGTTTCATCTGTATTCCTCCTCAGACAGTTCTTGCTCTGGAGGTAGAGAGCACTCTTTGTTCTAAGTCCCACAGAATTGTCCTGTACTGCTGTTACTGCGTCAGTGATCTCGAGGGCTTCTCAGCTCTTCCTGAAATCATCCCGTCGCTCATCATTCCTTATTCCATCGCTGGCATATGCCACAGTTTGGTCAGCCATTCCCCAGGGAGGGAGGGAGATCCCTTTATGTTTTCACCTCCTCGCCACTGCCAAAAAAGCGGTTAGAAATCTTTTTGTACAAACAGATCCTTTCCCATTTTTTTTTCTCTCTTTGAGACACAGACCTTGTATTCAGATTGCTGGATCTAAAGGAATACATTCTTTTATAGTCCTTTGGGCAGAATTCCAAAGTGCCCTCCAGATCCATTCACAACTCCAATTTGGTGCAATTCTTACAGAGGGCAGTGAAAACAATACAATGTGACCTCAAAGTTCAAGAAATGTGTGCAACAAAAAACACTGAGGGAGAATTGTGTGCAGAGATGAGAGATAGCCAGCGTGCAGAGAGGGGAGCCAGGCTTGCCCGAGCCCCACCGTCCACCCATCCGAGCCTTTCTCTAGTCTTCCATCCCATCCTCCTGTGGACGCAGGATTCCCGGCTCCCAAAGGTTTTCTGTCCCCCTAGGCCACACATCTGTACATTCAGTTAAATCATCCCATTTCCCGTGAATATAAGCAGAGACAAAACCTGACACATGTCCTTGGGACAACTCATCTAATATGTGTTACCGTTACCATAGCAGCAGCTGTATCCGGGCCTTGGACTTCCTCCAACAAAGCTGGTTCTGGATCAGCCGGCCTTATTTGCCCCACAGCAGCCAAACCAGGTAAGTCATCTGGACAATAACCTAACACAGCCTCTGCGAGGGAGCACACAAAATTGGTGAAGACTACGGGACAGGTCTCTTGCACAGGCTAGATAGAAGCAGGAAAAGTGGAGGGGTAGAGAGAGTCTCCCTCCCTGGAGGAGAGGCTGGGGAGTCCAGGTGCCGACTAACGTATATGCTGCCAATCATATTCAGTTTACCTTTGTGCCAAGCGTCACACTGGAGGGGCACAAAAAGAAAGCCAGGCAATTCCTGCCCTCCGGGAACTTAGCTGCTCCTCATCTGCAGATTTGGGGGTAAGGATGGCAGCTGGGGACAGAAGAAAGGCTGCCCCCTACCTAATGATGTAACCACAGATAATGAGATGGCAGTTTTTCAGATGTAAGGCAGAGTATCACGGGAAATGAAGGAAAGGGAAATAAAGAAGCTGAGGTATGAACACGTTAACAGGATTCGGACACTCTATTGCCCTCCCCAGAGTGAAGGACAACCATCTTCCGGATGGAACTAGATGGGTAGCTTGCAATGGATTGCCCTCATTCACCATCCTCCCTTTGAGAGGCTAGCTTGCTAAGCTCTGCAGCCAGTCCACACAGGAAGCAACAGACACCCAAGAACAGGGTCCAGGGAAGATTGTTGTTCTTTTCTTGGGAGAGAGAAAGCACTCTTTCTCTCCTCGCCATCCTTTATATGCCATAGCATTTTGTAATAGGGCTGTGCGTGGGGGTCAGAAAGTTGTGTGGGGAGCAAAGACACCTACTCCTCAGACAGAGGCACCGAGAGCCAGCATCTGAGGCAGGAAACGGCTTCTCTAGGCGCAAAGAAGAGGGCTTCCTATGGACTCCAGAATGAGGTGGTCCTGATAAAAGAGAGTCGAGGAGAGAGGACCCTGCTGAACTACCTTCCCTAGAGAGATACTGTATCCAAGGGGCAGCCTGCTGCCAAGCTCATTGTCTTTAAGCAGTTTTGTTGATGTGACTCCCCTATTCCATCATCTGGGTGGCTTTCAGGCCTCCAGGAGAAAATATAAATTCATCTATTAGCTTCTAAAATCCTTCACAACCTGGTCCAAACCTATCTTTCCAGTCTCATCTGACATTACTCCAGTCCAGCCAAACTGGCTCTATTTCTATTTCTCCATCACCATCTCTATGCCTTTGCACTAGTCATCCCAGGGCATAGACCACACTCTCTCCTTGCTTCAGCCGTAGTCTCTGTCTTCCTCATCATCATTCGCATGAGACCTTTCTTGATTTTCCCAACTGCTGGCATCCTCACTTGGAGAATACCTTCCATTTAACTGCTTTGTAAATATTAACATTTATTTACTTTATATTTATAAGGATGTGGGTTGGTGATGCGATCAAGCTACCCAACTCAAAAGAACCAACAATGTCCCAACCTTAGTCAGATGGGAATATCTGTAGAACCATTCATAGGTGAGGAAAGTACTCAATCAGTTTGAAAATCCTCAAAAGCTATTGGATGGATCTGAATGAAATAGCACAGGAAGGATATTTTGATTGATGGAGGAAATTCAATTATTCTTTGTGGGTCAACTACAATGATCAGATCTGGGTGGAAGCTTTCCAGCCAAGGCTTAGGAAGGAGTCACCTGAGAAGAAAAAGAAGAGTCCTAGCTCCCAGCCGGGCCTTGGCCTTCATCTTCTCCCTCACTCCCCTTGACAGGAAGAATACCTTGTCCACTTAGGATGATCAGAAGATCTGGGACTTCTTGTGGACCTCCTAGTCCTAGTGGCATCCCTAGTGTACAGTCTACTTTGTGGGCTGAAGAAAAACCAGGCCCACTGAAGAAAAGCAGCTTCAGAACTAGAAAGAGGCCAGCTACGGGGCTGGGATGATCCTGAGTATTCCACAAAGGGAGAGAAAAGGATTTCCATAAATGGGAGCTGAGAATTACCCCTTTACTACACCCCTTCATTAAGCTTAGCACAATTTCCCTGGAACTTTTGAATGTGCATATCCTCATATGGAAGGGGTATTACAGAAAGTGTAGCACCACCAAGAGCTTTCATTCACTTCGATCTTACAGTTGTTCAGTTTTTCTCAGTCATGGGCAACTCTTTGAGATCCCATTTGGGGTTTTCTTGGCAAAGATACTGACATAGTTTGCCATTTCCTTCTCGAGCTCATTTTACAGATTAGGAAATGGAGTAAACAGGGCTCAGTGACTTGCCCAAGGTCACAGAGGTTGTGTCTGATGCTAGATTCGATGCCTCCCAAGTCCAACGCTCTATTCTCGAGCCACCCACCTTCACCTTCTTATGACACAAACTTTGTAAAATGCCCCTTTCTAAAATCTAATTAAGTCTAATTAAATCTCCTTACTAAGTTGATATAAACTGATAATCATGGAGGGAAGCACACTAGTTGAGGCTGGAGAGCTATAGAATTACAAAGAGACCCTCAATCTCACAGGGCTAACCCTAGAACCTTAAGGGGAGACAGAGCAACACCTGGTGGGGGACCAATTTGTAAGTATGAGTGTGAGCTGAGAAAGTGACCCCAGAACACATGCTACATATTTATAATTACACACACACACACACACACACACACACACACACACACACACACACACACCCTTCTTTCATTAATACAATCTTTGGAAAACATTTCTATTAGAGAATCCTAGTGATGAAATTCCTCTTTTTAATCTAATAACAGATGTTCTTTCCCCCGACCTTATCTATGTTTTTCAGTTCTTCCCGCCTTTGGGCCAAACACCCCTGACCCAAATGTTCTCGGTGGGGACAGACGTGCAACTGGTAAATGTCTTTTTATACTGATTTGATTATATCTGGTAGTAATCTTATTTAAATATTAAGATGGAAGACAGATGGAAGGAGAAACAATAGCTGGGGATTTAAATAAACACAGAACGTAAAGGACTTTCTCACAGAAACAACTAAACATGTTCTCTAGACGATTCCTCTCCTCTCCTCATGTTGCTCCCTCGACTTCAGATGCCCAAATAAAATACACGTACCTAGTGAGTGCTTGTCCTGCTGCTACGGTCATATCACGGCCATGGCCCTGCCCTTCCTGCTGGGAGGAAGCAATGATGAGCAGTCCTGTCCCTCCATCACTCTCTCTGACATCCTCAGCATTACAGTTTGTTCCCACTCAGGCTCAGTCAGTCATTCTCTGCCTCTGGCCAGATGCAGGGAGCTCAAAGCAAGGGGCTCAGCTGGGAGACTCAACATCAAATGTTTTCTAGAGAACTTTTCTAAGAACACTTAAGCCTTGAGCTTATACTAGCAAAATAGGTTTTTATCAAAAAGGAACTGGATGCCACGCGTTGTGGTTTCTGGCTGTAGGAAGGAAGGAAGGAAGGCAACCAGCAGGAACTAGTGATGCTGCCTCCCGGAGAGAAGGCTGAAGATCCAACTCTAGGTTACCAGGAAAGTCACTGTAAAGGAGAGAACAATACCTGCCTGGGTTTTCGTGATGTCGCTAAATGACTAACTGGGCCTCTTCTACTTTGCATTCTATAGCTGATCCTTCCATGTAACAAGTTCTTTCTGAAAAGCGTGTATCTCCCAAATGAGCACTCAAACAACCACATTTCTTATCCTGCAGATGAATGCAGCTCGAGGCCTGCTCCCGGGCATCCAGCTCCTCCCTCTGACTCTGGGGGACACAAATGCTGCCCCCCAGGTGCCTCCACAACAAGTAAGTGTTGCGCTCCTCTCCAAGAATTCCTTTTTCTTCGGCGAATGGGAAGAAGTTCTCCTGAGAGCACTTCCACTATCCTGTTTCAGGCCTCTTTGAAAGGGTGCGTAGCAGTCTGTTGGAATGCTCTCGGGAACAAAGGATCTCCGGCTTGAGGAGATCGGAGCAGTCCGAGCCCTTCCTGCACACAGCGCACCTCACAAGAGGTCTCGCAGCGTGAACTGGAAAGGGAAGCTCCCACAGCAGTCCCTCCCGCTGGGAAGGACTTCTAGCTTTCCACCTGTTACTCCCAGGACTACTCTCTGTACACATCCACGCCAAAAAAAAAAAAAAAAAAAAAAAAAAAAAGGATAATTCCTTTTCCTCACGGCTGCCTTTCCAAATTGTGCCTGACCAATGAAGAAACAAATGAGCAAGTTGGCTTTCCCTCTCGGTCACTTCGATACCTGGGCACGGCTAGAGGATGGCCCTCATCAAGGGCTCGTGTCTGTCCTCGGTCACTCCTCACGCCTCTCCTCTACAGTTTGGACATTGGAAATGGGAAAACTAGGGGCTCCCAAACTCTCCGAGAGAGGCAGGGGCAGCTTTTCTTTTCCCTCCAATGAGAGGCATCGGGATTGTTTTCCTTCTGTAACGGGAAAGAGAACCAGTCCTTGTAATCTGAGATGCTTTTGCTAAGCCTGTAGAGGATACAATTGGCTTCCTTCCTTCGTCCCTGATTGTATCTCTGAAAAAAAGAATTCCTCCTCTTGCTTTTGTTGCTGCCCTTAAATTAGCTGATGCACAGAACAGGCTGGGCTTTAACTGGCAAACCCCGCTGTTGGAGAGTAGACACTGCCAGAGAGCAAACTTTGGGGGAAATGGCCTCCCAGGCTCAAAGGAAAGCAGAGGATGGAGCTGGGGGAATAGCATTCATGGGCGTTTGGTTTCAACCTGAACAGGGGCAAAGGAAGAGGGGGAGAGTCCCAGGCTCCAAGTCTGTAAATCAATAAGTAGTTTCTGAGTGCTTTGTTGTTTATTCGTTTCTTTGTGACCCCATTTGAGGTTTTCTGGCAAAGATCCTGGAGCAGTTTGCCATTTCCTTCTCCAGTTTATCTGACAGATGAGAAAACTGAGGCAAATGGGATTAAGGGACTTGCCCAGGGTCACACAGCTAGGAAGTATCTGAGGCCAGATTTGAACTCAGGAAGAAGAGTTTTTGTGGCTCTAGGCCTGGCAACCTAGCTGCCATTAAGTTCCTTCCATGTGCCAGGAATGACTCTGGGCTCTGAAGAGACCAAGAAAGGCAAACGTTAATTTAATTAATTTTTGGATGAAAATTCTAGCTTTAAACTTACGTTTCAAAATAAAAGCAATCCTCATTTTATTGTATTATTTGCTTTATTGTTCAGATGCTCCCCATCATCGTAGCACAAATCGGAGCCCAGGTAAGATGATCCTTTCTCAGGTCTGAACTTCAAAGTCAGCTGCCTGGGGGTGGGGGTGGAAGGGGGTGCGATTAGTGTCCATGTATTCTTATTTACCTAATTCAATAACAGGCTCATCATTTCATTTGTGGAAACTCATTCTACCATTATGAGAATATTTGTTCAGTCATTTCAGTCTTGTCTGATTCTTTGGGACCCCATTTGGGGTTTTCTTGGCAGTGATTTGTCATCTCCTTCTTCAGCTCATTTGGTAGAGGGGGAAACTGAGGCCAATAGGGTGAAGCGACTTGCCCAGGGTCACATAGCTAGGAACTCAGGAAGGAGTGTCCCTGGCTCCAGGCCTGGTGCTCTTTGTAGTAGGGCGCCTCCTCCCCCCGAACCAGGATGCAGGGAATCCCTTTCCGGGCTCTTCAGAGTAACTCCTTGCTTGGTAGAGGGAGCTGCGATGGCCCTTCTTCTCCAGCTGACCCTTTGCAGACTTGGTGGGTGAGACCAGAAGACCTCAGTTGGAATGCTGCCTTGGACACGACTTAGCTGTGCCACCCTGGCTAAGTGACTTAGCCGCTTTCATCTTCAGTGTCCTCATCCGGCCTCTGATAATTCCTAGCTGTGTGACCCTGGGCAAGTCACTTCACCCTGTTTGTCTCAAGTCTCTCGTCTGTAAAATGAGCTGGAGAAGGACATGACAAACCAATCCAGTATCTGCCCAGAAAACCCCCAATGGGGTCACAGAGAGTCAGACACAAGTGAACAAGTGCAAAAGTTTGAATTCATCACTCTTATTCTAATTCATCAAATAATCGCCAGGCTCCTATTTCATTTGTGTGACACCAATGAAGCACCCCTGACCCTCTCATCAAATACATGACGCCGTTGCGTTCGTATAACACCTAATAGTCTGGCCGTGTGCTTTTTGTTCCCCAGCCCGGAACATTATCTTTTTTCATTCTATTTTATCCAGAAATGTTCCTATTAATGACTCCCACTAGGCAAACTGTCAAGAATCTCTTTTGAATGCTTGTTCTTGATACTAGAATCCTTCAAGGGTAGAATATAAGATAGCAGAGTCACGGCCTAACTTGCAAAGTCAAGCGAGACTCGGATTCCAATCTGTCTGGCACTGGCCACTCTTCTGCTCCTGGTGTTCTGAATTAGGCCCAGTTTGTATTCTTGCTCCTTTGGGTGGAGACACAGCATGTGGGGGGACAAGAAGAGAAGCTGATCAGATTTGGAGAATAGAAATCCTCTTTGCAAAAAGCTGGAAGCAGATTTCCGTGGAAGCATGTATATTTTATTTTACCTACGTTAAAACAGATCTAATCTAATCTAATCTGCTTTCATTGTTTTGTTTTTAGGGTGCCCTGCTAAGCTCCGAGGAATTGGTAAAAGAAACTAATGAATGATTCTCTTTCTTTGCATAACAAGGTTCCATTAGGCCCTCATACCTGAAGGCTCGCCCTTAGAGTAATGCACTCCGAATGTCAGCACGTCCTCTAAAGAGCATTAAGAGCTCAGGAGGTCACTGAGTTATCCTCCTTCTGAACTTGGAGGTGTTCATCCTACTTACTCTAATAGTAATTCCACAGGCCTTCAAGACTCACATGGCTTGACTGACCTCTATCTCGCTCAGATTGATTTGCACCTAAAGATGATCAATACAGGCGAAAGCTCCAGCAGAAAACAACTGAAGAGCTCTTGCAGAGTCTCGACAGCAGTCCATGCATTCATTTGTAGGGAGATGAACTGTACTGGCACAGACCCTCTTGGGGAATAAACAGCCCCGGCTTAGAATGGTTTTAGGACTCTTAAGATTGGTGGTCTCTTGCCCATCCATTGGGCCAAGAGAACACTTGGCATGATTGAGCAAGTCTATTTAGGTTCACTGATGCTCCAACATGCAAAAGATGAGCTTCCAAAAAAGATTTACCCACCTCAGTTAAGCTGGAGTCCAAGTAAGTGAAGTAAAGTGGAGCCAAGTTAATGAACCCTAGTTAACTGCGTGCCAGGCACTGGAGCTCAATGATAGCAAAGGACAGATGCAAAGGGTCCGGGTATGTCACTAAGAGAAGAAGGTGGGGCTAGACCTGGAATTGATCAGATTTTTTGTTTATAAATCATCAATTTCTTTAAAAAAATTATCATCATCATTCATGTCATTTGCAACTCTTAGTGCAACACGGGTCAAATACTGGCCGGCATCTCTTTTCTCTTCACTGATGTCATGCCTTTCTTTATTGGCCTTCTACCAATACTTTCTGTTCCATTTGAAACTTTCCACAGCAGGACACAGCTATTGAGGCTGCTGTCTTCCATAAAGCTAAGTCCAGTGTCAGTGTCCATGGCCTTCTGGTGATGCGGCCAATATTATTTGGATAGAAAATCACATGAAATGTTGTACAAAACTCCTTCTCACAAAAGGAAATCCAGAATGCACACCCATTTCTGTGGTTTGCACCGGTAGACATGATTCATCACAACTGTGTGAACTCTGGACATCCCAACTGGGAAAAAGAGGACTCTGAGGAAATCAAGGAAAGCTTCTGGGGCCATGTCCCCCCGGAGAAGGTCTCGAGCAAAATATTTCAATGCCATTGAAAAAGGCATCCCAAGGGGAAAATCTAGGAATACAGAAAGCAAGAGAAGCAATACACTTCTTGGAAATTCAGGGTTGCCCCATTCACTTATTTTCACCTTTGTCATCTAAAATTTTACCATAAATTCTTTCTGAGTCGACTGGTTATATAAATTATGTAAGATTAAATATAAGCTCCTTGAGAGCAGCAACTTTTCCTTTTTTTATATCCTCCGAAGTTAGCATAATGCCGAGCACGTGGCAGGTACTTAAACAAATGCTCATTTGATGAACTGATTGATTTCCTCCCATGAGTTAGTGGGGACACTGAAGGTTTATGCGCCCGTGGGCAAGTTACTTAACTTACTTGGGGCTTCAGTTTCCTTATCTGTAAAGTGAAGGGGCTGAGGTTTCTTCTGGCTCAAAGTCTATGATTTTATGCTCTTATCCTGATATGGGCAAAATAGCTAATGTAGCATTTGAAATGATGCTGCTGGATGGTGGATTTCCTTTTTTTTAATTTATTTTTTATTTTTTTATTTTTTAACATTTATTAATATACATTTTTAACATGGTTGCCTGATTCATACTCCTCTTATCCCCTTCACCCCCCCCCCCCGCACTCCCCCCACCCATG
>NC_058135.1:138683-161886 GCF_016433145.1 Gracilinanus agilis | reverse complement strand
CATTTCCACTAGTTTTGTCATGTGTCCTTGATCAAGACCAATTTCCAAATTGTTGGTGGTTGCATTGGTGTGGTAGTTTCGAGTCCACACCCTCAATCACGTCCACCCCAACCCATGCGTTCAAGCAGTTGTTTTTCTTATATGTTTCCTCTCCTGCAGTTCTTCCTCTAAATGTGGGTAGCATCTTTACCATAAATCCCTCGGAATTGTCCTGGGTCATTGTGGATTTCCTTTTCCTAAAGGATGTTCAACAATCATTTACAAAGTGCTTACTACCTTCCGTATGCTGTGGCAAGTGTTAGGGATTCAAGGAACTCCCGAACCCTGGAGTTTATGCTCTGATGGAGGAGATGCCATATAAATAAATAGCTACTTGTCAGACATATACAGAGTAAAAGGAAGATGACCTTGGAGGGAAGGTTCCAGTAACTGGATTGTTGACTAAGAGCTGGAAGGGGTCTTTGAGATCATCTAATACACAGCCCTCATTTTACAATGAACAAGCTGAGGCCCCAAGAAGGTGTGATTTGCTCAGCATTACCCAGGTCATAAAATTCCGATTCCTGATTCCCAATTCACTTCTCTAAATTCTGAATTTTTTTCACTGTGTTATATTGAAAGATGTAGCACAATAACAAAAAAGTTAAATGAAATCAGCATTAATTAGTTCAAGACAGCAAAGACATATTTGATAGAAATCACCATATTTGTGCTGTTTTCTCTTTACCCATAATCCTCCCTCCTAGACCAAACCTTTGAAAATACAAAAATGTTAATGCTTTTAGGTACAGTCAAATGGAAATTTTTTTCAATCTCTCTCTCTCTCTCTCTCTCTCTCTCTCTCTCTCTCTCTCTCTCTCTCTCTCTCTCTCTCTCACAACTTTAGCCAATGGCTCCACAGATCTTCACAGGACTGCTCATTCAACCCTTTGGTACTGGAGCCACACTCCCAACTGGCCAGTCAGGGATAGATGCTAATACCCAAGATGCAGCTCTTCCTGCAGGACAAACAGGAGGAAACCCTGCCATCTGGGGAACCCCAGAGGGTCAACTCCCAACCCCCAGTGGTCCAGATGATGTATTTGAAGCTACCATCCCAGTGGGCATTCAAAGAGCAACTGAGGGGAGCACCACCGAGGCACCAAATGGTGGGTTTTTCCAAACCCATAAAACGCCCCTAGGCCCTAAAGAGACAGCTGAAGGTAGTATGAGACAAAAGTTCTTGGGTGATCCCTCCTCCTTGGCAGATATGAATCCCAGTAACACCAGGGAGTTTCCTTCTCCTGCTTCAGAGCTGATTCCAGCAGGAGGCAATCTGATGATTCCTCTTATAGCACCCCAGGATCCAGACTCTGCCACCAACCCTACCATGTTAATACTGAGAGGAGACACTCATCTGCCAGTATAGGATGGTTCCAAGCTTACGGTGCACTGGGAGAATTGTTATAGTGGCTAGCACATCTAAGCCGCAGAGTGCAACCAACACAGAACAATATCTAAGACACAATTAGCTCACGAAAATCCATATTGTCTGTAATAGAACTCAGATTTCGACATGTTTAGAGAGTGGTTAAAGAAGAGTACTGAAAAGATGTTTCCACATTTGCTAAATGAAGCCCTTCCCCGTTCTGCACTGCCCCCCAATCCTGCCTCAGTGGAAAAGGCTCCAAATGATTCTCCTGTAATCTGCATAAAAATAATGTTCTATTTGCTTCCAGGAACTGATTAAGCGGCTAATTTTTTAAATCCTCTAATCTGCCCCTCAAGTCTGGTGACACAATTGGACATGTTTCATTGTTGATGTCATGGAAAGGATGCGGTCCTCCCGAAGATGGGCCCAGGAAGCTACGACTCCTTCCCATCCCCCTCCTCAAAAAATCTCGGGAGATTATACTGCAGCCCGGAAAGACAAAGCTCTGGCCAAGGAGGAATATTAGCCATGGCAGACGGGATTCAAATCTAGTTGGAGAAATCACAACCACCTCCGTGTTATGGGCCACTTTCTGATTGAGTAGCTACGTATGTACGTCAATAAACATTGCTCTAGCGGACTTGTCCTCTTTAGTCTCTGTTTTCTCAAAAGGTAAAATTATCTGAATTTAACTGAAAATCAACATAAGCTTCGAAGAGAATCCAACTAGTTTGGAAACTGCCTTTATTCATAAGCCTACGGGTGGTAAGATTTCAGAAGGTCTTCAGTGATGTTCTAGAAGCCAGGGAGTGTCTGCTGCTCTGCAGCTCCGAGTGAGTGGACAGGGCAGCCTGGTCCCACATGCTTGTCTTGACTTTCTCATATGCATTCTAGAATCTACCCCAAGAATTGTGGTCACCATGTTTCAGTAAACAAGTATTAGTTGAAAAAAGCTCAGTGAAGGGGACAGAGAGCCAGGCCTGGAGGTGGGAGGTCCCACCTTCAAATCTGGCCTCAGATACTTCGTAGCTGTGTGACCCTGGGCAAGTCACTTGACTCCCCTTGCCTAGCCCTTAGCACTCTTCTGCCTTGGAGCCAACACAAGGTATTGACCCCAAGTTGGAAGGTGAGGTTTTTGTGTTTTTATTTGTTTGTTTGTTTGTTTTAATTTTTTTTAAACTCTCGACTTCCGTCTTGGAATCAATACTGTGTATTGGCTCCAAGGCAGAAGATTGGTAAGGGTAGGCAATGGGGGTTCAGTGACTTGCTCAGGGTCACACGGCTGGGAAGTGTCTGAGGCCAGGTTTGAAGGTGGGACCTCCCTCCTCCAGGCCTGACTCTCTGTCCACTGAGCCACCCAGCTGCTCCCGTTTTGTTGGTTGTTTTTTTAAAGCACAGTGAAGACACTCTGCTCGGGGTTCTGTGAAGGAGATGAAGAATTGCAAGTCGTCCCCTCGTGGAATCTAGAAGCTGAGCCAGTCACATGCCCCAACTGTGGCATTTGGAATCTAGTGCGGAGACAATGAGAGGGGGTGACGTAGCTAATGATGGTAATCAAAGACTTGACATCTGCATCACAGTCTCTTGGGAAGGCGCACTTAAACCTCCATCAATAGCTACAGATCCAAATCCCTGAACTTCAAAAAATTCCTGTTATGATAGAGCCCTTGAAGGGTTACAAAGGCTGTCTCATTTTATCCTTACAATAAGCCCGACTAGGGGCAGCTGGGTGGCTCAGTGGATGGAGAGCCAGGCCTAGAGACAGGAGGTCCTAGGTTCAAACCCGGCCTCAGACACTTCCCAGCTGTGTGACCCTGGCCCAGTCACTGAACACCCCCCCCCCCCCCATTGCCTAGCCCTTAAGGCTCTTCTGCCCTAGGACACAATATTGATTCTAAGATGGAAAGTGAGGGTTTAAAAATAAAAAACAAAAACACAATAAAGCCTAGAGACAGGCGCTATTACCATCCCTATTTCACAGATAATGAGCCTAAAGCACCCGGAAATCAAATCACTGGCCCAGGTCAAACCGTTCTAAGTGTCTGAGGTTACATTAGAATTCAGGACTTCTTGACTCCAAGCCCCAAACTCAATCCCCGGAGCCACCTCGCACTGGGGACTCCTTCAGATAACAGGGAAAGTACTCGTCCCCCGCCAAACACACACACAGTGATCCCTCCCCTATGGCGGGAGTTACATTGAGAGGCCTCTGCAATAGGTGAAAATCTGCGCAGCAGCGGCCGGATATTTATTTTATTATTTACTTGTATTTTAAGGCTTTTTAAAGCCTTCCCACTCTCCCATAAAGCTTCCTCACACGCTTATAAACGCTGAGCCAATCAGCACCCAGGATACAGAACGCCGCGCTGTGGTTGGTTGCCTTTCGTTCCGTCAGCCAATAGCGTGCCGTGTTGGCCAACTTGCGCAGGCTATCGTGGGGCACTGCACTTCCGAGCCGAGTGTACAGTGCCGGGGCATAGCGAAAACGCCGCCACGCAGAATTCGGTTGTTTTTAAACCGGTGATTCAGTGAGCCGGACAGAGGGAGGGATGAGCCCAAGGGAGAAATATGTGTCATGTGGGAGCAAACAAAAGCTTCTTGTGGCCTTAGATTCATCGTGTTCCTGGTCATGGCTGGCTCTTCATGGCTCCATTCGGGCTTTCCGTGGCAGAGATAGTGGACTGGTTTGCCGGGTCCTTTTCCAGCTTATTTGATAGACAGAGGTAAACAGCATTAAGTGACTTACCCAGGGTCACACAGCTGGGAAGTGTCTGAGGCCAGATTTGTTGTGAGGAAGATTAGATTAGCTAGTGATTAGGAATTAAGCACATAGCAGGAAGGAGCTGGAGCTGGGAATTCCAGGTTGGAATGAGGGAGCAGGAAGTCTGTCTGTGCCCTGAGTGTGGACTCCATTAGTGGTGGGCAAAAACTGTTGCCAGCCTGGGAGACCTCAGAGCAAAGGACACCCTGCTTCCTGTTTTTCCCCTGGGATCCTGTGTGGTGGCATCCAACAAAAAGGACAAGAGAGGAGGAGAAGTTTGAGAACTGGAGGACAGTGCTTCAAGCAGAACCTTCTCTACCTGGTACCTGAGACCACTTTGACTCCTGGCATCCAGAGATCATCAGTGGATTGCAGTGAGAATCCCAAAGCCACAAAGCCCCAGCTGTACTCAAGCCTGGCAGGTTCCAGGTCTGAGACTCCATTTACAGCTCCTTGGGCCCTGTTAGTTTAGATCACTTAGATAAGAGTAGAATAAGTCCTCCCATTGCCCTGTGGTTTTATCCTTTAGATTTTAATTATAGAAATCCTTTTCCCTCCGTTTAGTCAAACATAATTAAAGCTGTTAAGTCCCTTTTACCTTGTCAGCCTGTTTCTAGACTCTGGCCTAGTGGAAGCTGAGTGACAGTTAAGATCAACTGCCATTCCTGTGGAGATCCAGTAAACTCTGGTCTCTCCATCCTGGTCCAGTCTCTCATAAATCCCAGAGTGTGATCCCACAAACCACTTAGTTTATTTATAATATCCCTGGTGACCCCATTACCTTACTTATATTTTCCACAGATTTGAACTCACAAAGATGAATGTCCTTAACTCCAAGCTCAGCCCTCTCTCCACTGCACCATGTTGCTGCCCTATTTCATTCGATACTGAAAATTAAAACCATATTAAGGAGATGAGTTCTATGTTGGGAAAGGTCCTGCCTGTTAGGGGGAGGCCAAACTTGAACCCAGGACCTCTCGTCTCTAGGCCTGGCTCTCAATCCAGCTGCCCCCCCCAGAGTCAGAAGTATGGGTGATAAAAATTACTCAGAGTCCCATTGATTAGGGAGTGCAGCTAATCACTAGATCGACAAGCTGCAGCTTTCTCACACTCAGAACACAGTGCATAGCCAACAGAGAGTAGACAAGTCAGGGAGCCCAGAGCACCGGCTTCAGTCACCTTCTGTACAATGTGAATACAGGTGGAACAGAAAAACCAGAATCTTCCCTAAAGAGGGAGGGGAAGTGCACAGCTCAGAAAACAAACAGCCGAAGGGGGAACAAGTGGGCAGGTGAGAGCTGTGGCTTATTTCCCAGCCTAGATTTTGCAGGAGACAAAGCGTGAGCTTCTGGCTTCCGGGAACAAAGTCTGGAAGCTCAAAACAGAATCTGAGGCTGTTTCCTGGTCTTAGCATTGTAGCAGTTAACTCTCGGAGCTCCTCATAGCACGGCGGCCAGAAGAAGCCAGAGCCAGAAGTGACCTTTCCCCAGATGCCCCAGTTCCTCAGCCAAGTGAAAAGAGAAGAGGCTGTGTGACTTTGGTTCTCAGATATCATATGGATGTCTAGGTAAGGGCAGAGATTAGAGGGGATCCCTCCCACCTACCGCTTTGGGCCACTTTCTTCTTCTTTAGGAGCTCCATTTTTCCTCTTCCTAGTTGGACTACTACAATACCAAGGGAAGCCTCTGATTCTTTTCCTGCCTCAGAGATCTCCATCACCCACGGTGTGATGCAGGGGGAGAGTTTGACGGACCACATCCTAATTAGCTATTTACCACTTAGGGAAGTCTTGGGATGTTCAAGGGAGGGGCTGAAGAATGAGCTCCTAAAACTGACTATTTGAGGCTCTTGGGTCATTGGAGCTCTCGCTTTATTGTTTCTAATGCTGGCCTAATCAACACATTGAGATTCTTAACAAAAACCAGTCTCTCTCTCGAGTAATTTGAATGGTAACATCTATTTTTTCCTGATGAAGTCAGTAAGCTAGGCAACAGACAACACAGGAGATAGAACAGAGGCCTTAGAATCAGTAAAGGCCTGAGTTCAAATCTTGCCTCTGATAGTTCCTCATTAGCCTTAGGGGGCAAGTTATTTAAACACTTAGCCTCAGTTTCCTCATCTGTAAAATGGGGATAATAATAGCCCCGTCTCCCAGGGCGGTTGGGAGGATCAAATGAGTTAATGATTGTAATGCAATGAATAATCATTTGCCAATCTGAAGGAGCTACATAACTGTGATGATCTCGAAGCAGAAGCATCCCAGATAGCAGAGCTAGTACAATCCTGTCATTGTAGCCACCATTCCCAAACACAGCCAGCTTCAGTGCCCTCCCAGGCTCAGCCCATAGCCCTCTCCATGAAGGGGGTCGCCATCATGAGCAGTTATTATGTTATGAGCTAGGCACTGCACGTCACATGGTGCGCCAGCGGTCTGGGGAAACGTGCTGGCCCAGCCTCCGGTACCGGTACCGCCCGCACTGAGACAGAGCGACAACAGCGGCGCAGGAAAGCAAGCGAGGAGACATTCCAAAGAGCTGACGGCATTAGGGAGGCAGCCTTGGGTCCAGACGAGAAGCAGCACATTTCCCTAGTGTTCATCCCTTGGACAGCAGGCTCACACGTGTTACCTCGTCTTCGTGACAGTCTTACAGTGCATCAGAATTCCCATCTTACAGTGAAGAACTCTAGGCCCTCTTAACTGGCAGAGTCGTGATTAGAAACGCGCCGACATTCGGTCTGTCTCCTGGGGCAACTGGATGCCCAGAAGATAGAGTACAGGATTTAGAGGCAGGAAGACCCAAGTGCAAATATGGCCTCCCACATTTCCGACACGTGTGACCCTGGGCAAGTCACTCCAGCTCTCTCTGCCTCAGTTTCTTCCATTGTAAAATGGAGATAATAGTATCAGCTACCTTTTAGGACCAAATGAGATAACATATGTCAGTGTTTAGCACAATGCCTGGCACACAATAGGTGCTATATAAATACGGATTATTAAGTGAGACAATCTTTGTAAAGCACTTAGTGTAAAGGACTTAACACAGTAAGTCCTTCATAAATGGCTGATTCTTTTCTTCCTACCTCAAGCATTCATTTAAAAAATTAAATTTTTAAGCATGATCATGCCTTTTTCTGCTAAGTCAGAACAACTGATGGCTGCTCAGGTTTGAGTCACACAGCCATGGAACAGACTCCAAGAAGGAGTCTCCGGTTTCCACCACCTGAGGTGGTTGTTGAAGGAGCCAAGTCAAAAACAGACCCGAGCTGTAATGCAGCTGGCCAGGGAGGACTTTGTGCAGCAGAAGGGCAGAGAGCAAGGTCCAATATTCCAGGGAGTGCAGAAAGAGACAGGCCAGTGTCAAGGCAGTGGCCAGGGTGGAAAATGTTGGATGTGTACACTTACCACATTGTGGATCACGAACTCAGACTTGAAGTGGTCAGCGGCATTATCATGATTGTGGAACTGTAAAGACCAAAGTTTCACCTTTATCCCTCCTAGAGTTCATTTTATTAAGTTCAGATCTGTGCTTTTATCGCTAAACAGGTTAAATATGTTGATCTGTGTTAGACAAAGGAGTCCAACGATTCCAATACAACTTGGCCAAGAGGGAAGAAGGAAAAGAACACAGGGGCAGGAGAAAAAGGAGAACCTATGGACCTAAAAGAAACATTTCCTAATAATCAGGACTTTCCTGAAGCAGAAGGAGCTGCCTCATTCTCAATAGGAAGTAAGTTCACCCGTTTAGTGGGGGCCTTGAGCAGTACATTGTCCAAGGTCACAAATCCAGATTCCCAGCGCCAGCCCTACTGTCATACCTGGAGGAAATATCCTCAATCACTCCTCAGGAATCAGTGCTATGAAATGGGCCTGACCCAGCTCAGGCTAGAGGTAAGGAAATCCTTATTAGCATATTAATATTCACTGTACATGCACTGCGAATATAGTCATCGAAGAGAACTAAGACTCTGATTAAACACATATAGGGAGGGAGAGACAGAAGAAGAGGAAGCTGACGCCTTTGAGCCCTGGAATCTGAGGTCATCTTTACACTGACATTAAAAACCACGGAAAGCGAAAGGACCCAAGAGACACATTTCTCTTGAGAGAGAGGCTGGGGGGAAGGGGGGGAGGTGGCATTCTGCACACATCATTTTAAGTGGCTCCTGTTTTTGAAAAAGTTTTGTATTTGCAGTTTGAATTTTTTAGAGTTTTCTTGCATTCTTTTATACTTTGCACTTTCTATTTGTATTCAGAGATTTTCTTGCTTTGTTCTGTTTTTGCAAACGTCTGCACTTTGTTTTGATCTTTGTAACCCGTTATTGTAAATTCCTTTCCTTTCCTCTCCCTAGTTTAATTCAAGGTAGTTGGGATTAGGATAAAGTAAGTGAGTGTAGGCTGTTTAGTTTAGGAATAAGATAAGGGGAATTAACAAAGGAATAATAACACTATCAAATGGCTCCTACACGCATGGCTTTCATTGTCACCAGCTTCTCGCTGCTTCTTTGGACCATGACGCAGGGAACCATAGATTTTTGGTTTACAAAGGTCCCTCGATTCATTTACCACGTTTTGGAGTTCTATGACTTATAAATGGTGTGCGGTTACACTGGCTGAATTCATTTGCTTTGTCCCTATGGCTATTGCAATCTCTCAAGGTTTTTCAGTTTTGAGAAAAGTTGTTTCCCATCTTTGGCTGCTCTTTGGCACTACTAACACTAAGACTGACTCCATATCTCAGGAAGTCCTGGATCAAATGAAATTATTGTTCCAGGTGTTTAAACAAATTAGGGATGGAAAGGAATTGGATGCACACACAGCCTGTGTAGGAAGGGTTATCAATAAATCTCCAGTTCTTTGTTTCCTTTTGGAGGGGAGAGGTGGGAATGGGACAAGCCAGTTCTAGTTCTATAAGTGTTATCGAAGCTATGAGACCCTGCAGAGGTGGGTTCATGATTTGAGAAGAGGAAAGATTGATTCTATAAAAACCATAGGACCCTTTTTTTGGATGGAGGGTCATGTGGCTCTCTGAGGAAACTAGAGACCTATGAGTGATAAGAGAGTTCTTAAAACTGCTGGTGGGTATTATGTTGTCTGTTAGGTGAAATAAAGCTTTTCCTGGGATCTCTGCGCCTTTCCTATAGTCAATATATTTACTTAAGGACTTGTATGTGTGCCAATATTTTTCAGTCAATCTGAAAGAAAACAAAGAGGCAAAGTTCCAGGCCAATAACAATTTTACTGAGAGACCAGTGTCTTTTATTTTAGTTTTTTTCTAATTAAAATTTTTAATTAATTAATTAATTATGAATATTTTTTCATGGTTACACGATTCATGTTCTTTCCCTCCCCTCCAATCCCTCTCCCTCCCCCCCACCCAGCCCCAGTAGCTGACATGCAATTCCACTAGGTTTTACCTATATAGGTTTTTTATTGATCAAGACCTATTTCCATATTATTGATAATTGCACTAAGGTGATCATTTAGAGTCTACATCCCCAATCATATCCCCATCAACCTATGTGTTCAAGCAATTGTTTTTCCTCTGTGTTTCTACCCAGAGTTCTTCCTCTGAATGTGGATAGCGTTCTTTCTCATAAGTCTCTCAGCCTTGCTCTGGATCCTTGCATTGCTGCTAGTACAGAAGTCCATTACATTCTATTTTACCACAGTGTATCAGTCTCTGTGTACAATGTTCTCCTGGTTCTGCTCCTTTCACTCTGCATCAATTCCTGGAGGTCTTTCCAGTTCACACGGAATTCCTCCAGTTAATTATTCCTTTTAGCACAATGGTATTCCATCACCAACAGACACCACAATTTGTTCAACCATTCCCCCATTGAAAGGCATCCCCTCATTTTCCAATGTTTTGCCACCACAAGGAACTCAGCTATAAATATTTTTGTGCAAGTCTTTTTCCCTATGATCTCTTTGGAGCATAAACCCAGCAATAGACCAGTGTCTTTTAGCAAAGCTGAGTCATTAGATTTTCCTCATAATTTAAGACAACTGAATGAGAGTTTTCTCCCTTTTTTAAACCCTAAAATTGCATCCTTCAAGATCGACCCCTGCAAAAGTCAACCACCAGTCATAGGACAGTTAGAAAACAAAAGATACCTCTACTAGTCATCTTTCCATCAAGACATCTCTTTGCCCCGGTTATCTCTGTGTGGTCAGAGGGCATGACCTATAAATCTCCACTGAGAAAGCTCAGGCCTCTGAGCCACTCCTTGGTACAAAATGGTGAATTATAAAAGAATAATAATCCATTAATCCTGCTTAACATCTTTATACAATGTATTTACTATATAAATCTTTTAATCACTAACCAATCATTGTCCCAGATTAATAATTTCTTTTGGCTAAATACTGATTAGACTATCATCTGGAGTCTTATTTAAAGGAGTCAGGGATGAAAGGAGTCATGCTTTTCATATGGGAACTTAGGATGGATTACCTTTCCTGTTAGCAGGCAGACATAAGCTATATTCTGACATTTACTAAGTGAGGTACTTACTCCCTCAAAATATAGCAAATTCCCCCCTGAAAACTCTGGCTTTAGGTCCCCTTGCTACTTTCTGCTGGAGTATATAGGCTGTTATGTGTAATTAGAATCTGTTACCTTAAAAACTATGATCCTCAGCACTCCATTCACTTCCTGTCGTTATGTACTGACATAGATAGATAGGATATAAATTGTGTGGAGTTCCATCTTTCGCTCTCTTGTCTTCCTGTCTCAGCTTTGGTGGAGTGGGGACTTTTGAGCAGGTAGAAAACTTAGTCATGTGGTTTCTATTTTGTCAGATAATAAACTTAAAAAATATATAAATATATANAGCTCAGGCTAGAGGTAAGGAAATCCTTATTAGCATATTAATATTCACTGTACATGCACTGCGAATATAGTCATCGAAGAGAACTAAGACTCTGATTAAACACATATAGGGAGGGAGAGACAGAAGAAGAGGAAGCTGACGCCTTTGAGCCCTGGAATCTGAGGTCATCTTTACACTGACATTAAAAACCACGGAAAGCGAAAGGACCCAAGAGACACATTTCTCTTGAGAGAGAGGCTGGGGGGAAGGGGGGGAGGTGGCATTCTGCACACATCATTTTAAGTGGCTCCTGTTTTTGAAAAAGTTTTGTATTTGCAGTTTGAATTTTTTAGAGTTTTCTTGCATTCTTTTATACTTTGCACTTTCTATTTGTATTCAGAGATTTTCTTGCTTTGTTCTGTTTTTGCAAACGTCTGCACTTTGTTTTGATCTTTGTAACCCGTTATTGTAAATTCCTTTCCTTTCCTCTCCCTAGTTTAATTCAAGGTAGTTGGGATTAGGATAAAGTAAGTGAGTGTAGGCTGTTTAGTTTAGGAATAAGATAAGGGGAATTAACAAAGGAATAATAACACTATCAAATGGCTCCTACACGCATGGCTTTCATTGTCACCAGCTTCTCGCTGCTTCTTTGGACCATGACGCAGGGAACCATAGATTTTTGGTTTACAAAGGTCCCTCGATTCATTTACCACGTTTTGGAGTTCTATGACTTATAAATGGTGTGCGGTTACACTGGCTGAATTCATTTGCTTTGTCCCTATGGCTATTGCAATCTCTCAAGGTTTTTCAGTTTTGAGAAAAGTTGTTTCCCATCTTTGGCTGCTCTTTGGCACTACTAACACTAAGACTGACTCCATATCTCAGGAAGTCCTGGATCAAATGAAATTATTGTTCCAGGTGTTTAAACAAATTAGGGATGGAAAGGAATTGGATGCACACACAGCCTGTGTAGGAAGGGTTATCAATAAATCTCCAGTTCTTTGTTTCCTTTTGGAGGGGAGAGGTGGGAATGGGACAAGCCAGTTCTAGTTCTATAAGTGTTATCGAAGCTATGAGACCCTGCAGAGGTGGGTTCATGATTTGAGAAGAGGAAAGATTGATTCTATAAAAACCATAGGACCCTTTTTTTGGATGGAGGGTCATGTGGCTCTCTGAGGAAACTAGAGACCTATGAGTGATAAGAGAGTTCTTAAAACTGCTGGTGGGTATTATGTTGTCTGTTAGGTGAAATAAAGCTTTTCCTGGGATCTCTGCGCCTTTCCTATAGTCAATATATTTACTTAAGGACTTGTATGTGTGCCAATATTTTTCAGTCAATCTGAAAGAAAACAAAGAGGCAAAGTTCCAGGCCAATAACAATTTTACTGAGAGACCAGTGTCTTTTATTTTAGTTTTTTCTAATTAAAATTTTTAATTAATTAATTAATTATGAATATTTTTTCATGGTTACACGATTCATGTTCTTTCCCTCCCCTCCAATCCCTCTCCCTCCCCCCCACCCAGCCCCAGTAGCTGACATGCAATTCCACTAGGTTTTACCTATATAGGTTTTTTATTGATCAAGACCTATTTCCATATTATTGATAATTGCACTAAGGTGATCATTTAGAGTCTACATCCCCAATCATATCCCCATCAACCTATGTGTTCAAGCAATTGTTTTTCCTCTGTGTTTCTACCCAGAGTTCTTCCTCTGAATGTGGATAGCGTTCTTTCTCATAAGTCTCTCAGCCTTGCTCTGGATCCTTGCATTGCTGCTAGTACAGAAGTCCATTACATTCTATTTTACCACAGTGTATCAGTCTCTGTGTACAATGTTCTCCTGGTTCTGCTCCTTTCACTCTGCATCAATTCCTGGAGGTCTTTCCAGTTCACACGGAATTCCTCCAGTTAATTATTCCTTTTAGCACAATGGTATTCCATCACCAACAGACACCACAATTTGTTCAACCATTCCCCCATTGAAAGGCATCCCCTCATTTTCCAATGTTTTGCCACCACAAGGAACTCAGCTATAAATATTTTTGTGCAAGTCTTTTTCCCTATGATCTCTTTGGAGCATAAACCCAGCAATAGACCAGTGTCTTTTAGCAAAGCTGAGTCATTAGATTTTCCTCATAATTTAAGACAACTGAATGAGAGTTTTCTCCCTTTTTTAAACCCTAAAATTGCATCCTTCAAGATCGACCCCTGCAAAAGTCAACCACCAATCATAGGACAGTTAGAAAACAAAAGATACCTCTACTAGTCATCTTTCCATCAAGACATCTCTTTGCCCCGGTTATCTCTGTGTGGTCAGAGGGCATGACCTATAAATCTCCACTGAGAAAGCTCAGGCCTCTGAGCCACTCCTTGGTACAAAATGGTGAATTATAAAAGAATAATAATCCATTAATCCTGCTTAACATCTTTATACAATGTATTTACTATATAAATCTTTTAATCACTAACCAATCATTGTCCCAGATTAATAATTTCTTTTGGCTAAATACTGATTAGACTATCATCTGGAGTCTTATTTAAAGGAGTCAGGGATGAAAGGAGTCATGCTTTTCATATGGGAACTTAGGATGGATTACCTTTCCTGTTAGCAGGCAGACATAAGCTATATTCTGACATTTACTAAGTGAGGTACTTACTCCCTCAAAATATAGCAAATTCCCCCCTGAAAACTCTGGCTTTAGGTCCCCTTGCTACTTTCTGCTGGAGTATATAGGCTGTTATGTGTAATTAGAATCTGTTACCTTAAAAACTATGATCCTCAGCACTCCATTCACTTCCTGTCGTTATGTACTGACATAGATAGATAGGATATAAATTGTGTGGAGTTCCATCTTTCGCTCTCTTGTCTTCCTGTCTCAGCTTTGGTGGAGTGGGGACTTTTGAGCAGGTAGAAAACTTAGTCATGTGGTTTCTATTTTGTCAGATAATAAACTTAAAAAATATATAAATATATATAAAAATATATATAAGTATATATAAAAATATATATAAGTATATATAAAAATATATAAAAAATATAATACTTCAAGTACTGGATATTAATTTAAATCTTACATTTTATGGCAACCATGAAATCTTACATTTTAAGGCAGAACCCTTATTTCTCTCTGAGCAGATTAGTTTAAAAAGAAACCATGTTTCTCCTGCTCCCCCCCTTCCAGGGAACTCTCTTCAGAGTTTTTCTGGCCTTGCTGCTCCCAACTGTTATTGCCGATCCTGCTTCCTGCTGCTAAGCTGGGTGGTCCCAGCTGCCTGCTGCTGCTAATCCTGCCTCCTCCTGCTCCTACTACTACCATTGTTTTATGGAAGTCTCTGTATTGGAATTGGAAAAAAGAACTCTTGAATTCAGTGCCTGTATCCTGTCACATATATCGTATTTTCAGATTGCTTGCTTTAAGATTTTATTTTGTTTTTTAAATTCACATGTTGGTTCTAATATATTCTGTTACACTATGTCATTTTAAGTTACTGTGTTTTGGGTATTAGCTACATTTGTGCTCTTACATTGTCTTTATTTATACATTTCCCCTATGACTAGACTGGAAAAGATACCATTGTAATATTACCTTTGATTTGTTTGTAATAAGAGGTAAGGGTCCATTTAGTAGCTGAAATGCTAAAGCACAATTCCTTGCCTCCACATTAAAATAGATGAGACATATGAAAGACATGCCTTTTAGAGCTGCTACAGTTCCATGTCAAAGGAGGGAGCAAACCCAAGGGGTTGGTTACCCCGTGATGGGTTAGTCTTATAAAGTTTTCCTAAGAAGCATGGTACTCTTAAATAGCCCCCAAGAGGGAGAATTTCAGCCAAGATTAAAAGCCATGACCTTCAGTGGCTATCTGAGTGGATCTGAGTGTTGGTCAACATCCTCCTCAGGGGAGATTGTGTAATATAGAATAGGGATTGCAATACCCTCCTCAGGGAGGATTGTATAATTATCATAGGAATTCTATAATTCTCACAAAACTAAAAATCTTTTAAGAAAGAAACATTTCAAGAAAAGGAGCTCAGTAACTCTTTGAATTTAGGAGATGAATTGCTTGAAGAAGGCACCATGAAGATACTTGAAGAAACCTCCACAGCATCAGGAGACCCAGAATGAACCATGGATAATAATTGATTGAACTGCAAGGGAGGGGGGTTGTAACACATTTATTTCGTATGTATACTCTTATGCCAAAGGGGACTGCCCCCTAATTGACTTTTTGTAAATGTGCCTAGCAATCATTAGTTTTATTCTCTTCCCCTTTTTATCCTCAAATTATTGTAATTTATGTTGGTTATGTTTACGTGATCCACTGGAGAGACTAGCCTCCCAAAGGATTCCAGGGGATTGTGTAATTAGAATTTGTTACCCTAAAAACTATGATCCTCAGCAAAACTATGATCCCCAGCACTCCACTCACTTCCTGTCATTACGTACTGACATAGATAGGATATAAATTGTGTGGAGTTCCATCTTTTGCTCTCTTGTCTTCCTGTCTCAGCTTTGATGGATTGGGGATTTTTTTTAAATTTTTAAACATTTATTAATATTCATTTTTAACATGATTACATGATTCATGCTCCCGCTTTCCCCTTCACCCCCCACATTCCCCCCACCCATGGCCGACACACATTTCCACTGGTTTTGTCATGTGTCCTTGATCAAGACCTATTTCCAAATTGTTGATAGTTGCATTGGTGTGGTAGTTTCTAGTCTACATCCCCAATCATGTCCTCTTCAGCCCATGTGTTCAAGCAGCTGCTTTTCTTAAATGTTCCCTCTCCTGCAGTCCTTCCTCTGAATGTGGGTAGTGTTCTTTACCATAAATCCCTCAGAATTGTCCTGTGTCATTGCATTGCTGCTGGTACAGAGGTCCATTACATTCGATTTTACCATATGGATCGGGGATTTTTGAGCAGGTAGAAAACTTAGTCACGTGGTTTCAATTTTGTCAGATAATAAACTTTAAAAAATATAATACTTCAAGTATTGGATATTAAGTTAAATCTTATAGTTAGGCCTACTCAGTTATGTAAACCAAAGTTCAAACTCCCACCAGCACAATGCCCTTTATTCATATACTATACAGGAATCATAAATCAAATGTAAAGTATTTAATTAAGACAGGAGAGCACAATAGCTCACAGGAAAATAACAGACAACACTATTTTCCCATACACACATGGCTATAAACTTTTACTCTTCCTAAGGTGCCTGATGGGAAAAAAAGTTTCCAAGTAAACAGTTCTTAAGGAACTAAAATTCAAATAGGAGAGACACCATGTACACATATAGGTATATCAGAGCAGAAGGATAGTTAGCATGTCTATTGAGCTTTTAAGGTCTGCAAAGCACTTTAAAATATACAAAAAATTATAAAAGACAACCTTTGGGAGGACAGCATAAGAAACTGGAAGACACAAGAAAGATTTCTCGCACAAAGTGATCTTAAAGTGAGTCTCGAATAAAATCTGTGATTCCAAAAAGCATATGTAATAGGAGAGAGTGGATTCCAAGGCATGAAAATGGGGAAGAAAGTGCATGGGCGGAGAATAGCAAGAAAGCCAGTTTAGCTGGAACAGAAAACATATGGCCAGGTGAGAAAGAGTTTTAAATGCCAAACAAAGGACTTGATATTTGATCCTAAAGGTCACCGTTAAAGTCTGGAATTCATGGAGTATAAGGGAGTAACATGGTCAGATCTGAACTTTAGGAAAGTCATTTTGTCAGCAGTATGGAGATGGGTTGGACTAATTTAGTGGGTATTTCTGTAGTCCAGGGGAGACACGAAATAAAGTCTAATCTAGTTTGGTCATTGGGTGAGTGGAGAGATGAACAAAATTCAAGCCTACATATAAGGAGCCTCAGGCAGAATTGGAATTTGGATACAGCATCTCCCACTACAAATTTGTAGAATGTTCTATTACCCCACACTGCTACAACATACACTTAAAGTGTTTTTCTTGGTTAGGGGCAGCTAGGTGGCTCAAAGATTAGAGCTCTGTGCCTAGAGTCAGGAAGACCTGAGTTCAAATTTGGCTTCTGACACTTAATGGCTGTGTGACCCTTGACCAGTCACTTCACCCTCTTGGCTTAGTTTCTTTGCCAAGAAAACCCCAAATAGGGGCATGAAGAGTTGGACATGACTGAACAATATGTGCTTGTGTTAGCTGTCTAAAAGTTGTTTTTTTTTTAATTTATTTAGAATATTTTTCCATGGTTACAAGATTCATGTTCTTTCCCTCCTCTTTTCTCCCCCTCCCATCCCCCGGAGCTAACACACAATTTTACTGGGTTATACATATGTCAATGTTCAAAACCTATTTCCATATTATTCCTATTTATAATAGTGTTCTTCTAAAGCCAAAACCCCAGTCATATATCCATTGAACTATGAAATCAATCAAATGTTTTTCTTCTGCATTTTTACCCCCACAGTTCTTTCTCTGGATATGGATAGCATCTTTCTTATAAGTTCCTCTGGATTGTCCTTGGTCTTTGCATTGCTGCTAGTAAAGAAGTAAAGGGTTTGGTTTTATACTGAATTTCCTGAAGTGTGTAACTTGTTGAGTTCCTCATTCATTTCAATTTAATTAATTTATTTTTTAAAAAATGAATTGATTCATTTAAATTTGTCTGTTTCCTTTCGTATTTGGTTTCTCATCCCTTCCCATCCAATCTGTGCTTTGACTTGGCATTTCTGGAGTGGATCTTTTATGCCCTCTCCTGGCTGGGGAGATGTGCCATGCCTGGTCAACTTGAGCAAGCATTTTCTGTGGGAAATGAGAACCCTACCAGGAGGAACTGAGGTGTCCACAAAACTTCCTTGTAAATGAACAGAGAAAGATTTTTCTGGGTCATGTAATGTGAACTGAATGGTAAATACCCTGAGCTCATTCCTGTATATCTCACTTCAGTTGGTCAATAAACATTTATGAAGCACCTAATATGTGCCAGCAATTGTGTGAAACTCTGATAGGGATACAAAGAGGCAAAAGACAGTCCCTGCCCTCAGAAGTTTTCTGCCAAATAGGGGATAAAAAAGAAATGAGGCTGTACAAACTATACAAGATAAATAGAAAATAATTAAGAGAGGAAATGCTCCAGAATTAAGAGAGATTAGGAAAGGCTTCCTTAAAGGAAGCCCAGATAGTCAGGAGACATATATGAGGATACAGAGCATTCTAAGCATGGGGGACAGTCAGATAAAATGTCCAGAGCCAAGAGACAGAGTGTCTTGTTCATGAACAGCCAGGAGGCCAGTGTCACTGGATTAAAGAGTTTATTTTGGGGAGTAAGGTATAAGATAGGAGGGAAGATAGGAGGGGGCTAGGGCCTAAAGAGCTCTGAAAATCAAACAGATGACCATAATGAAACCTATCAAAACAGAGGTGGTGACGTTGTCCAACCTGCACTGTGGAAGATGGGTTGGAGAGGGGAGAGACTTGAGGCAGGCAGACCCACTGGTGAGTTATTGCAATAATCCAGGTATGAAGTAATGAGAGACTGCATTAGAGTGATGACAATGCCAGAGGAGAGGAGGCAGGCTATTCAAGAAATACTACAGAGGTAATATCAGTGGGCCTAGGCAGCAGATTGGACATGGGGTGTGAGAAACTATAAGAATCCAAGATGACTCCTAGGTTGTGAGCCTGAAGGACTGAAAGATATTGCACTTCATAGTAATAAAGAAGTTAGGAATGGGAAAGATAATGAGTTCAATTTTGGATGTGTTAAATTTAAAATGACTGTTAGACTTCTGGTTTGAAATGTCAGAAAGGCAATCTTTTTAAAAATTTAGTTTATTTAATTAATTATTTTAGAATATTTTTCTATGGTTACATGATTCATTTTCTTTCTTCCTCTCCTCCCTCCCCATTCCCATAGCTTATGAGCAATTCCACTGGGTTTTACATGTATCATTTATCAAGACCTATTTCCATATTATTAATGTTTGCAATTGGGTGGTTATTTAGAGTCCACGTCTCCAGTCTTATCCCCAAAGAACCATGTGACCAAGCAAATGTTTTTCTTCTGTGATTCTGCTCCCACAGTTCCTTCTCTGAATGTGGATAGTGTTCGTTCTCATAAATCCCTCAGAGTTGTTCTGGATCCTTGCATTGCTGCTAGTACAGATATCCATTACATTCTATTTTACCACAGTGTATCAGTCTCTGTGTACAATGTTCTCCTGGTTCTGCTCCTTTCACTCTGCATCAATTCCTGGAGGTCTTTCCAGTTCACATGGAATTCCTCCAATTAATTATTCCTTTTAGCACAATGGTATTCCATCACCAACAGACACCACAATTTGTTCAGCCATTCCCCAATCGATGGACACTCCTTCATTTTCCAATTTTTTGCCACCACAAAGAGCGAGGCTATAAATATTTTTGTACAGGTCTTTTTCCTTATTATCTCTTTGGAGTATAAACCCAGCAGTGGTATGGCTGGACCAAAGGGCAGGCAGTCTTTTGAAGCTCTTTGGTCATAATTTCAAATTGTCTTCCAGAATGGTTGGATCAATTCACAACTCCACCAGCAGTGTATTAGTGTCCCAGTTTTGCCATATCCTCTCCAACCTTTATTACTTTCCTTTGCTGTCATATTAGCCAACTTGCTAGGTGTGAGGTGGTACCTCAGAGTTGTTTTGATTTGAATTTATCTAATTATGAGATATTTAGAACACTTTTTCATGTGCTTATTGATAGTTTTGATTTCTTTATCTGAAAATTGCCTATTCATATCCCTTGTCCATTTATCAATTGGGGAATGGCTTGATTTTTTGTACAATTGATTTAGTTCCTTATAAATATCAATAATTAGATATTTGTCAGAGATTTTTGTTATAAAAATGTTTCCCCAATTTGTTGCTTCCTGTTTAATTTTGGTTGCCTTGGTTTTCTTTTTTAATTTGATGTAATCAAAATCATTCATTTTACATTTTGTGATATTTTCTGGCTCTTGCTTGGTCTTAAATTCTTTCCTTTCCCATAGGTCTGACAGGTATACTATTCACCTAATTTACTTATAGTTTCCTTCCTTATATTTATGTCATTTACCCATTCTGAATTTATATTGGTGCAGGGTGTGAGATGTTGATCTAAACCTAATCTCTCCCATACGGTTTTCCAATTTTCCCAGCAGTTTTTGTCCCCAAAGCTGAGATCTTTGGGTTTATCGTATATTATCTTGCTGAGGTCATTTACCCCAAGTCTGTACCACAGATCCACTCTTCTGTCTCTTAGCCAGTACCATATTGTTTTGATGACCACTGCTTTATAGTACAGTTTAAAATCTGGTACTGCTCAGTCCCCAAACTTCACAATTTTTTTTTCATTTGTTCCCTTGGTATTCTTGATCTTTTGTTCTTCCAAATGAACTTTGTTACAATTTTTTTCTAATTCTACAAAATAGTTATTTGGTAGTTTGATAGGTATGGCACTAAATAAGTAAATTACTTTAGGACTGTCATTTTTATTATATTAGCTCATCCTACCCATGAGCAATTAATGTTTTTCCAATCATTTAGATCTAGTTTTAATTGTGTGGAAGGAAAGGCAGTTGTTGATGCAAGACTGTAAATCAGCAAGGAGTTTGGAGCAGGGTAGGCAGATTTGAAAATCATTATCATAGAGATGGCAATTAAATCCTTGGGAGCTGATGAGATCATCCAGGGAAATAATTTAGAGAGAGAAGAAAAGAGGGCCCAGGACAGGATCCTGAGGGACTCCTGTGGTTAGAGGGCATGAGCTGGAGGATCCAGCAATATACACAGAGAAAGAGAAACAGGAGAGAAAAAAAACAGAGGGTTTTCCATTTCAGAAAATTTAGAGAAAAGAAATTATCAGGAAGGAAAGGTAATGAACAGTGTCAAAGGCTACACCAAGATCAAGGAGAATGGGAACTGAGAAAAGGCCATCGACTAGATTTGGCAGTTAAGAGATCACTGGTAACTTTCGAGGGAGCAGTTTTAGTGGAATAATGAATTTGGAAGCCAGATTGCAAGGAGTTAAAAAGATAGTGAGAGGATAAATAGTGGAGGAACCTCTTGTAAGAGACACAAAGGGTAGAAGAGATATAAGATGAGAGTTAACAGAGATGGAGGGATCAAGTCAGGGTTTTTTCAGGATGAGCATATTTGTAGACAATAGGGAATGAGAAATAGACAGGGAAAGATTAAAAATGACTGAAAGAGTGAAGATGCCAGAAGGATCAGTGTGTTGGAGGACATGGAATGGAATGGGATCACTTGAGCAGATAGAGAGGTAGTCTTAGTAAGGAGTAAGACCACTTCATCATGTGGGTAAGATAGTAACAGAAGGCATCTAAGTGACAGGAGATGAGGAGGAAGGGGGGAAAAAGAGGAAGTTCACAGTGAGCAGCTTCAATTTTTTCCTATAAAATATAAGGTGATATCAATAAGCACATGAGAAAGTGTTCTAAATCTCTAATAATTAGAGAAATGCAAATCAAAACAACTCTCAGGTACCACCTCACACCTAGCAGATTGGCTAAAATGAAAGAAGGGGAGAGTAATGAATGTTAGAGGGGATGTGGCAAAATTGGGACATTGATGCATTGCTGGTGGAGTTGTGAACTGATCCAACCATTTTGACTGGCAATTTGGAACTATGCTCAAAGGGCTATAAAAGACTGCCTGCCCTTTGATCCAACCATACCATTGTTGTGTTTGTACCCCAAAGAGATCATAAATAAACAGACTTGTATGAAAATATTTATAGCTGCGCTTTTTGTGGAGGCAAAGAACTGGAAAACTAGAGGAGTTCCAGGTGAACTGGAAAGACCTCCAGGAACTGATGCAGAGCGAAAGGAGCAGAGCCAGAAGAACATTGTACACAGAGACTGATATACTATGGTAAAATCGAATGCAATGGACTTATGTACCAGCAACAATGCAATGACCCAGGACAATTCTGTGGGATTTATGGAAAAGAACGCTACCCATATTTGCCCAGTGTCACATTGATAGCAAGTGTGGAGGCCAAGATTTGAAATGTGATCCTCCTGACTACAAGTCCAGTGATTTTTCCACTGTACTATCCTCCCCCAAAACACTTGGGTTCAGGGCCTGACGCTGAGATAGACTGTGTGATTTAATGCAAAGCACGTAACCTGCCAGTGCCCCAGTCAAATCCTTCAGACTGTAAATTGCAGAACAGTTGCTGATTTGCTCTGGTAAAGGAGATCTCTTGGCAGTAGCTCCCTTGGGCTATAAAGTTACGGAGTTGAGTAGAAAAGAAAGTCACCTTCCTTCAAGTTTAAAGGACACTCTTGTTGTTTGTCCTTCCCGAAGAGGACCAATGCCATCACAAGGAAATGTCTCGACTTACCTGTGAATTAGATTTAAGTGAGGAAGAGCTGCCCAAAGTCCTCAACCTCACTCTCTTTTACAGAGTTGTCAGACTTGGGTGGCAGGACCAAAATTAGGATGACAGGATGGCTGGAGATATACAGCAGATGAGCTTGGCCTCTTCAATGTCTCACCAAGTTCTCCACATTCCACAAGGCTTCCTTTCGGCATCTTCATGGCCACTGGAACAAATTGTTCTCATTTGCCCATTCCACCAGAGGAAGTCTTTGCGTGCTGGGGGACACATACCCGCCCCCCAGATCATCAACAGGTTTAAAGCTTGTGAGCTACTTCCAGTCTTTAGCCCATGTTCCAGGATGTGACTGTTGCCTACACTATAGCTTCTCGGAGTCACTTGGGTGAAAGGTGAATGAGCATCCCTGAAAAGAGCTCAGCAAGCCCTCACACCACAGGTGCTACTTCTCCCTGAACACTCCATACACCCATCCATCTGTGACACTATGAAACAGTTAGGAAGACTCCTGGACATGTTGGCAGCATATTTCCAAAAGGCTCTGAATTCACTCTCTAAACTCCTTAGAAAGCTAGTTCAGGGGTTCCCCTTCCCCCACGTGGTCCCAAGGACCTAGAGGGTGCTTGAAAGTTTGTAAGGTAGGTTTGTGACCCTGGGCAAGTCACTTGACCCCCACTGCCTAGCCCTTACTGCTTTTCTGCCTTGGAATCAATACATAGTATTGATTTTTAAGACAGAAGGTAAGAGTATTAAGAAAAGAAGGAAGGAAGGAAGGAAGGAAGGAAGGAAGGAAGGAAGGAAGGAAGGAAGGAAGGAAGGAAGGAAGGAAGGAAGGAAGGAAGGAAGAAAAAAGAAA
>NC_058135.1:86977-135847 GCF_016433145.1 Gracilinanus agilis | reverse complement strand
AAGGAAGGAAGGAAGGAAGGAAGGAAGGAAGGAAGGAAGGAAGGAAGGAAGGAAGGAAGGAAGAAAAAAGAAAAAAAGAAAGAAAGTTCAGAAGGCTTCTAGATACACTATCTCTGTAGAGATACATTCAGTGGCTCTTAGGAGAAATGGTTGGCATTTAGTTCCAGTCCCATTTCTAAGGGATCACCACCTTCTTTTGTCACAGGATTTAACAGTGGCAGCAAAAAGAAATGACCTGCCTAGAAAAGAGGAACAAATGATCCAGAACTCTCAGGAGTCTTACACAGAACATACAGCTGCTTACCACAAGAAGGATTAGGAACAGTCTGGATTGCCTCATTGCTCTTAGACAGTCCTTAATCTTCCCATTGCTTTCCAAACCATGGAATGATCCTAGTCAAATGTTTGCAGACACTGTTCTTCCCCCTTCCATTACCTGATCTTGTTTGTTGTGGTGAGGAGAGATGACATTTCAAGAAGGAACACTATAATTCGAGGAATCACTGCTCTCCATGATTGACAGTCTCCCTATCTCATGGTCTTCCAAAATTGCCTACAGCAAAGATTTGTGGTTTAGAGTCAGACCAGCTTCAACCAAAGTGGTTTTTTAAATCTTGAAAGCACAGCAGTCTTTATCCAGAAGACTTCCATCTTTTCTACCCATGATATTCTATGAGATTACCTCATGGAGAAACTGCAGGCATTTGACTCCTGCAATGAGCTCCTACAAATTTCTCTATATGGCATTTGAGACTTTCCAGGAGACTTTTTTCTACCTATTATAAACCATATTTCCTCCTCCTCACTGGAACAGAGTCTGCTCTCCCAACAGGTGGATTTCGGTGGTCTCCCCCCCAGCACACTAGAAACAGTCCTGACTTCAGGACTTTTCTTGTACTGTCCCCTGCTCCCCCCAGACTGTCATTTCCTACCTCCTGGGATGTATATTTAATTCAACTTACCTAAACAAAAACCTACTAAACTCGTTTTTTTGTGAAGGATCCAAAGACAGAAGCAAAATGATTCCTGCCTTTAAAGAACTTATATTCTACTGGGATCAGAGAAAGGGTAGGGAAAGACCAGAAAATTTAATTTGACTAAGTGCTCTGGGAAAATGGAAGGAAGAAAGGAATACTCTTTATTGGTGAAAAGAATCAAAGGTGGTTTCATGGAAGAGGTAGCACCTGAGTTCAGCCTTGGAAAAAAAAAAAAAAAAGAAGATACTTGACCAGCAAGATGGCAAATTTAGTTGCTTTCTTCATATCCCTTCAACGTTTCAGTCTCCAAATAGGAATTAAGTACCTAATATAGATTAACCAGAGCATAATCCACAAGGTAAGAAGAACAGCTCCAGGAAGTAAGAAATAATATGAATTAACACTAAATCATTTGATTTCACAAAATTCTTATTCAAATACCTTACTCCCCAACCTCTACATGTGTGACAAGGGGCATATCTCTCAGGAGTTTCTCCATGCAGGATCAGTTGGTTTTTCCCTAAAAGATACTAACACTGTCCCCAAGAATTAATTGATTCTGAGAATTAAAAGCTTAGGCAGGTGACTCAGTTTCCTGGTCATCCTAATATAAAGAGCCAGGGCACAAAGTACTCCCTCATAATTTTATTTTATTTTATTTTATTTTATTTTATTTTATTTTATTTTATTTTATTTTATTTTATTTTATTTTATTTTATTTTATTTTATTTTATTTTATTTTATTTTATTCCCTTACCTTCCATCTTAGAATCAATACTAGGTATTGGTTCTAAGGCAGAAGAGCAGTAAGGGCTAGGCAATGGAGGTTAAGTGACTTGCCCAGGATCACACAACTAGGAAGTGCCTGAGGCCAGATTTGAACCCAGGATCTCCCATCTCTGGGCCTGACTCTCAATCCACTGAGCCACCCAGCTGCCCTCATACTTTTCTGACTGGCAGAGCAGAAAAAAATCAACACTAGAACTGAGAAATTGTATTCCTTTGAGTCAAGCCTACATCATCACTAAATAGCTCCTTTTCTGCTCTGAATGCCCTTCCCTTGCTAAAATGAAGGAAGCTTCTTTTCTTTAGCTCTATCTAAGATGCTCTATTGGTATCTCATTTGGTTCCAGTCTTGATAGAGAGGTACTAGACTGGCCTGGGTCAGTTGAGAGTCAGGTTGAGACCTTGGTCAGAACAATATGCCTGAGTCAGAAATCTATCCTAAGTTGCAGGCTTGTGCTACGGGCCCCACGATAGAAATCCCTGTAGCCCCCATGTCACTCCTATTCACCACCTAGCAAGAAAGCAGCAGATGTTGATTCTACCCAGCCATGTGAAAGAAAGGAAGAGTGTAGAGGAAGGAATTAAGCAGGGAGAAAATGGGGTAGCCTTGGGACCCAGAGAAAGACACCCAGTGCTAATAAATGAGAAGTCAGAGAATAAGTAATGAGAAGAAATACAAGCAAAAGATAACAATAATAATAGCTAGCATGGAGACAGTGTTTTAAAGTTTAAAAAGTGCTTTAAATATATTATCTCAGTTGATCTTCACAAAAACTCCAGGAGGTAGATGCTATTATTATCCACATTTTGTGATTGAGGAAACTAAGACAAAAGTTTAATTCCTTGCCCATAGTCACAGCTTATAAATGTGTGAGGCGGGATTTGAACTCTAGTCTTTCTGACTTCACATCTAACAAAACACCAAATATACCAAGGGGGGTAAATTCAATAAAAACCAGTGCACAAAAAAGAAAAAAAACGTACAGAAAGGGCCATAAAAATCAGATATGTCCCCCAAAGTGAAAGGAAATCAAATTAGCAGAAGAAAAAATGAACAGAACAAAATCACAAAAGAGAAGATACAAAAAGAATCATCAGCACTTCCGATATAGTGTTACATACCAGCAAAGCTGTGACGTTAAAGACAATGGAAGAATATTTTCAGAGGAAAAAATAATCAAGTTAACAGCACATGAAACAGAAAGGGAAGGCAAGCAAGGAGGAGGAGGAGGAGGAGGAGGAGGAGAAGGAGGAGGAGGAAAGAGAATAAACAGTTTTGTAGTGCCAGGCACTGTGCCAAATGCTTTTTGCAAATATTCTCTCATTTGATATTCACAACAACCCTTCCAGGTAGGTACTTTCATCAAGGTAGGTATCTATTCATCTAAAACCCCTGCGGCTCTAGGAAGCTGTTGCAGGGACAGCGACCACACCCCAGGAAAACTGTCAGATCATCCTTCATGTTCAAAGAGGACCGACAGCATCACAAGGTGATGTCTTGACTCTCAAATGAATCGGATTTAAGTGAGGGAGGGTCAGCGTCACTCTCTCCTCCAGTCATCCAAGTCTGGTGGCATGACAAAAGTCAAGAAGACTGGTGATGGCCGGGGATGCAGTGGATGTCCTCGGTGTTGTCAAAGACTGACCAAGTCCTAAGTGTTCCAAGCACCTGCTTCAGTTGTGTTCACAGTCAGTGAAACAAATTGTTCTTATCCACCCATTTCATTCAGAGAAGTCTTCACATGCTTGAGGTAGACACCCCTGTACCCACCCTCTGCCCAACTCACTGATGGGTTTGAAGTCTGTCACTTACCCTCGACCTGGGTTAGTCCTTCTGACAGTTTTCCTGGGTATGGTCACTGTCCTGCAACAGCTTCCTGGAGCTGCAGGGGAGAGTTGGCTAGTAGGTGAACACCAGAGGTGTAAGGATGATTCTTAGCTGATGTTGAAAGGCTGTCACTCTAACCCCCCGGCGGGGGACAGCTGTCTTTGGCCTAGCTGCTGTTAGTTCCACAAGAGGTCAGTTAAGAAGATCCTTACCCAGTGGGCTCAGTACAATGGCTCCACAGAGGGAATCTAGCCAAATCTCTCTCAAACTGATGGTTATGATAAGAGATGAAGTTCTGCCAGTAGAGGAGATATTTCTAGCTAACAGGGTGTGATCCACAGACAGGATTAAATGTGGAAATCAACAGGATTCCCTCAAGCGATGGACCCCCCTCAAGTGCCAAGCCTTGATATGATGATGGATTCTGTTCTTGGGTAAGAGATGTTATGATCAAAACAATTGTGTATAGCAAAAGCTATGGTAACTAAATGAACCTTCTTTTAATTAATCAGGGAAAAGGTACAAAGGGGGAAGGTATATGGATTATAGGTTAGATGGGTGAGGTAAGAGGAATGAGGTAATCTCTATCAACTAATCAAGATGGATCAGAGGTAGGCCTCCCCTGTTAGGGTTAGGCCTCTTCACAGAGTTCCACTCTCTACCTAACTCCTGCCTCAAGTATCTAACTAAATAAATTGATGAACAAGCTTAGCAGGACGATATCAAGAGTTGATTGTAGATCTTCAGTATTCATTTGATGATGTTAATCTTGGAATCAGTCGATGGGATATTTATATCTGCAGCGGAGAACAGGCTATTAAGGGGACTGACTGACACAGTTAGGATCAGCACAGTAGAATAGGCAATGATAGTGCTGATATGGATCAGCAAGGGTTCAATGACCTCCTTCCACCCTTGACCCTAACTCAGGACTGAGTTGAGTTGCCTGGGGCTCACTCCCTTACATAGTGTTATTCTAACTGCCCCACAACTGCCTTCCAGTTTCTTGGGGTTCCAAAATCTGAGCCATCTCCTTGCCACTTGCAGAAATGGTTACAATGAGCATCCCTAAAAAGACTTTGGCAAGTCCTCGCACTAGGTGCTAGTCCTCCCTAAACACCACATACGCTCCCAAACCCAAAGGGGAATCATTAGAAACTCTCCCAGCAAATATAGGAGAAATGTACAGATTGCCAGAAATGTTAACGACAGTAATAAGACAAGTCAGAAAAACTAAAGCCAGCAAGGGACACAGAATTATACTTGTTTGCTGATGATGGCATAACAATCGACATAGAAAAGGCTAGAGAATTGGCAAAGAAATTCATGATGATATTAGCATCAGTAAAATAGCAAGATAAAAAATAAATCTATAAAATTAACAACAGTTATATATAGCACTAAAAGAAACCCAGGAGGAACTATTAGAAAGGAAACTCCTATTCAACACAACTACAAAATACTGAAAATATTCTCTAAGGCAAATTTAGAACTTGTTTAAGTAAAATTACACTTCTTTAAAGAAATAGAGACTATTTTTTTAAAAGGACCAAAATATACTTAAAATGAAGATCAAGCCTAAAGTAATTTACAGATTTTATGAAATAACAATCCAACTGTCAACGGGACTAGACATAAGAATAACAAAATTCATTGGGAAAGAAAAAGGGGTTATTTTATTCAGTTCATTGGATTGATAAAATGCACCATTTTTTGCTGTTCTCTGAATCTATAAATGCTTAACAATGAAGCTGAAAACAAATATAGGAATTGAGCAGAATAAAAGGTTGATCAGGGGCAGCTGGGTGGCTCAGTGAATTGAGAGCCAGGCCTAGAGACAGGTAGGTTCTAGATTCAAATTTGACTTTAGAAACCTCCTAACTGTATGACCCTGAGCAAGTCACTTAACCCTTATTACCTAGCCTTTACCACTCTTCTGCCTTGGAACCAATACACAGTATTGATTCTAAGGAGGAAGGTGAGGATTTAAAAAAAAAAAAAAAAAAAAAAAGGTTCATCAGACAAATATTCAGACCCTGAAATGACTCCAAGAGAAACTCTGTGGGAGAAAATGGTAATTACATTCCATGGTTTAGCCCTTAAAGACTAGGGATACACCTTGAACCCAGAAACACTCTAATCACAACCTACAACTTTGTAAGGCTTAGTGGTTTGCAAAGCCTTTTCCTCACAACAACCCTATGAGGTAGATAGTACGAGCATTCGGGTTCCCATCTTATAGCTGATGAAGCTAAATTTCAGGGAGGTACAATTATTTTCCCAGGGTTACATAGCTAGTTGGTGTCAGTGCTGGCTCTTGAACCCAAGTGTCTTTGCCAAAATTGCATTCCTTTTTTTTTCTTTTATTTTTTCTTCCCACTCCCACCCACAGTAAAAAAAAAAAAATGTTTAACAACAAATCATATAGCCCAGCAAAAACCTTGTCAATATGCAAATACACAGGCAAGTTTCATCTTGAATTGTAAGTCCAGAATCTGTCTGGAAGGATGTAGATGATGTGATTCATCTTCAGTCCTCTACAATTATAGTTTATCATTTCATTAATCAGAGTTCTAAAGCCTTTCAAAGTTGTTTTTCTCTACATTGTTGTGATTGTATAAATTGTCCTATTTCTGTTTACTTCATTTTCTGTCAGGTTATAAAGGGCTTCTCAGTTTCCCCGGAAATTGTTCTTTTGATCATTTCTTACAACACAATAATGATCCTTATATTTGTATACCCCAATTTGTTTTGCCATTGCCCAATAGTTGAACGCATGTTTAGTTTCCAGTTTTGAGCTATTGTGACTAGTTGTCATGGACATTTTTGTACTTTTATTCTTTCTTTTGTCTTTTTTGGGTTACAGGCTTTCTAGTGGTCTATTTGAGTCAAAGGACATGTACATTCGAGTAACTTTGAGGGCATCATTTCAAATTGCTTTCTAGAATAACTGAACCAAATCCAGTTTCAATAGCAATGCATGTATGTATCTATTTTCCCAGAGACCCTCCACCATTTGTCATTTTCCTCTTTTGTCATCTCTGCCAAGATGATGGGTGTAAGATGGAACCCTAGAGCTGTCTTAATTTTAATTTCTCTAAATATTAGTTAGTTGGATCATTTTGATATAATAATTGTTAGTTTGGATTTCTTCCTTTAAGAATGTTCTTTTCATATTCTGTAACCATTTAGATATGGAGGAATGGTTCTTAATCTTACAAATTTTAATCAGTTATTTATAGAACTTGTATATGACATAAAAAGTCTAGAATCTGATGAAAATAAGTCAGAATGAAGGACAAATGAACTTCTAAACTTCAATTTTTGTTATAAAGCAGTGCCCATCAAAACTATTTAGTACAGATTAAAAACACAAAATTTCATAAGATGAATCAGAAACAGGCCCCAAAATACAAGTTAATTGGGGAACTCACTGTTGGGGAAAGTTAAAAAATAGTTTGTTGAAGATTAAATTTAGACCAACATCTACTCTTGAGGAAAGAACCTCAATAAGCCAGTTTATCTAGCCCCTTAATTTACAGATGAGGAAAGTAAGGCCCAGGAAGTTACAGAATTCTGAACATCAGAGATGGGAATTGAGTTCAAGCCTCTAGAGTCAGCAGTTTTTCCCCTCTGCTATGATAATACGGTCAGATTGTGCTTTAAGACTATCTGTTCATAACTGTGGAAGATGGGAAGAGAAAGGAGAGACTTAGAAGTAGAAAAAGAGATGAAGAGTCTATTTCAATAGATCAGGTATGAATTAATGAAGAAATGAACTATGGTGGTCAATGAGAGTACAGAGAATGGGACAGATGAGAAACAAAGAATGAAGGACATGAAAGAGTTGAAGATAACTCCAAAGTTATGAGCCTGGATAATATTGTCCTCAACAGACAGAAATTTGAGGCGATGGCTTTGGGAGAAAATATAATGAACTGGATTTTAGACAGGCGGAGTTTGAGAGACTTAGGAGATCTTCATGTGAAGGTTCTGGGGACTTTAGGGACATCTGTAGATATAGATATAGATGTTTGCATAGAATCAGAAGATGGCCAGGTGACAGAATGTAGAAAAAGAAGAGAAGACTCAGGTCAGAGTCTTAGGCTACTCCCCCGCATTGGCAGTTAGGAGCAGGATGATAATACAGCCGAGGAGAATGGAAAGGAATGGTGAAAAAGATGAAAGAACTGGATGACTGAAGTGCAGGAAGAAGACAGTGTCCAGGAAACAGAGGTCACCAACAGTGTCAGAAGCTGCAGAAATAATAAGTTACATGAGGACTGAGGAAAGTCCACTGGGTTTAGCATTTAGAGCTCCATGCTCACATCTGTCAATCTAACATGATCAGAAAGCCAGTACTCTCTAACCATGGAACAGGGAAGCCCAAGAGCTGACATACATACACAAAGAAGAATCCCTGCTAAGCATTCCACGTTACTATAACCCAAACATTTGCCAACATTGCTAAGAGTTCAATGATGTCTCAAATAACATGTACTCAAGTTCCCAATGCTCAGCCATGCCTGGGATCTCATTGATATGGATACTACCTCTCGCAATGCAGATTGCAACCCATCTCTGCCTTCCCTTCTTGTGTGGCTCTTGTCCATGTCCTCCCATAAACCCATCACAAGAGATCTACCCAACATATTGGGGCCCTTTCTCACTTAATATCACAAGGGTGTCATCGAGCACAATGTCTGGCACATAGTGAGTGTCTAATAAATACTTTCTCCATTCATTTATTTATTTTTTAAAACCCTTACCTTACCTTCCATCTTGGAATCAATACTGCATATTGGTTCCAAGGCAGAAGAGCGATAAGGGCTAGGCAATAGGGGTTAAGTGACTTGCCCAGGGTCCCACAACTAGGAAGTCTCTGAGGCCAGATTTGAACCCAGGATCTCCCATCTCTGGGCCTTGCTTTCAATCCACTGAGCCACCTAGCTGCCCCTCTCCATTC
This sequence comes from Gracilinanus agilis, assembly GCF_016433145.1. Taxonomy (NCBI): domain Eukaryota; kingdom Metazoa; phylum Chordata; class Mammalia; order Didelphimorphia; family Didelphidae; genus Gracilinanus; species Gracilinanus agilis. Next base: position 127,290 of record NC_058135.1, on the reverse strand, counting down.
ATTTATATCATAGGAGTTGTCAGCTATCCCTTGCTCTGGCCATATGACTTGCCAATATGTCAGAGGACCTTTTTGCATATGAGTTCCTTGTGGGCAAGACTCTTCTCCTTTTTTATCCCCAACATTTAACAGAGTGCCTGGCACATACTAAGCTATTAATAAATGTTGGTTGATGTATTGACTTGGCAAGAACTCCAAAGGACTTTGAAATAAGCCCTACAGAAGAGTTGGGATAGCTGAGGCACATAGATCAGATTATTATGGGATAGAAGGGGTAGAATGCATTTTGATAAGAAGACATTTTTTGCCAAGTATGAGACTATTTCATATATACAAGAGGGATGCTCACAAAGTTGTCAAATGGCAATCAATTGAAAGATATGAGACCAGACTAGTCATAACCCTAGGAATTATATAGGCTACTAAAAGAGACAATTAATGAACTTGTTGACTTGCCACACTGGCTTCCATTGTTGCATGGTACTTCTTTAGTTTTCTAGCATTTTTCTATTATTCTTTTTTAAATGTTTCTGATAAAATTCAAAGCAAACTGTGCTGACACATTTTGATTTTTGCTGACAATTACTTTTGATTTTTAGAAGAGAGAAAATTTGCCCCTTTTTCATTTTCTACCCTTTGCTTTTGATGTAAAATTACACCACTGATTCCTTCAGATTTTGCCTACTAGTCAGACATGTGAGTTAAATAAGATATGATTTTCTCTGAACGGGTTGAGGCTTGTAAAATCACAGCATCTGCTAACTCTGACCATATACCCTGGAGAAACCCTGGTAGATCTGCTTACTTTGGAGGACTTGTTGGAAGGTTAAGCTTGGGGAGACATAACGAAAAAGTAACTCTTAAACATGCATCCCTGAACTTGAAATAACAATGTTGTGTGTATCCAAAAACATAATGTCTTTTGTAAACTGAGGCATCAGATAGAGGGAGGGACCAACCCAAAACAGAAAAGAAATTTCAAATTCTACACCGGAGAACAAAGGTGATATAAGTTCTTTGTGACTTACACTTTGAACAGACATCATTTGGACACAGCTGTTGTCAGAGCCCTAACTAGCAATTTTTGCAACTGGAGGAAGTTAAATGAAATGTTCCTTCAACTGCTGAAGGGAAATGGGGGAAGCTAGTTCCCAAAGGTGAAGGCCCCAGAAGACAAGAAGACAATTGCTGCTGGGAGAACACTGCTTAGGGGGAGGTAGAACTCAATAAGCCAGACTGGGGAAAACTTACATAGAGTGTCCACAGAGAAGAAGGAAGTACAAGGACCATCTGTTTGCTTCTAAAGTAAACAACTATTTTTGTGACATACCATACTTAGTTGTTTCTACTAATGTTATTAGTACCCTCTAAGTTTTGGTACTCTAGGACATAGTCTCAGTCACTTAGCCCTAGTTAGTGCTATGGTATCTTCTTTGCTTTTTGCTAAAATTTTAAACGACATCTTTGGGTTTTTAAGCTTTCTTGTGCATCTCCTCCTCCCCCTCCCATTATTCCTTATAATAATGTTTTTAAATGACATTTTAAAAATTATTTTATATGAAATTATTTGTCTTTAGGTCATTTCAATTTCTAGATATATCCTCCCTCCCTCCCTCCCTCCCTCTCTCTCTCTCTTTCTCTCTCTCTCTCTCTCCCCACCAGTGAGGACAAAAGAGAAAGAGGAGAAAAAAAGTTTGGCAAAACTAACTATCTCATCAATCAAGTCTAACAGTCCTTGTCTGCAGATTACCTTTGTCCATGGAATGTTGAAACAAGACAATCATTTGAAAAATGAAGCTTCATACTAATATACTAATTAGTAACGTTGCAATAAGGACTCACTTGTCTCAAAATCATCAGTACAAAGGTTCTTTATCATCTTGGTTGCCTTTTTTTGGATACTTTCCCAGCTTATCAATATCCCTCCTAAAATATGGTAGATACCCAGGACTGACCAAAAATCTGCAGACGGAATCTGATGAGGGCACAGGACAATGGAACTATCATCCCCCCTTTTTTTTCCTTCCAAAATCCGTGCTTCTCAATGAAGCCTCATATAGCAACAACTTTTTTGGCTTCCATATCACACTGTAAACACATATTGAATTTGCAATCCATGAAAATCTTCCACTCTTTTAAAGACCAAATGGTGACTAAGCGTTGCTCTCTCAATTGGTACTTAGGAAATTGGCAACTTAAACTTCACTGTAAGACTACATTTTATCCTTTTTAAATTATACTCTAGTAGATTCTATCTAAGATTCTAGCATTGCAAGACCATTTGGGGATCCAGAATGCATCTTCCATTTCTTTAGGTACCCCTTCTGGGTATCATTTGCAAATTTGACAATGATGGTATCTAACCCTGTACCCAAATAAGTGATGGCAACGTTAAATAGCATGGATCCCTGGGACACTCTGCTAGAGACCTCCTTCCAAGCTAACAGTAAATCATTAATACCTGCCTGTTAAGTCCAGCCAACAAACCATTTCCAAATCCACTTAATCACACTGCCTCTTCTAAGCCACACTCCCCTTCATTGCCCTACAGATAGAATGAGATACTTTATCGAATGCTGCCGAAACGTAGGCAAACTACAGCCATAGCATCCTTGTGATTGAATAATCTTGCCTCTCCCAACAGAAGGTATTAAGGAATGTCAGTTTGACATGACCTACTCTCAAAGGAGTCATAATGCTTTTTGTGATTACTACTTCCATCTTTATCTCAACATCCCCAAAATATTTCTTCAATAACGTGTTAGAAAAGTTTTCCAGGAATGGTCTATTGTTAACAGATTCTATTCTAATCCTGCTCTGGAAAGCCCAGACATTTGTCCATTTCCACTTCTATGCAGGATTTGCAATCTCACTGACAGTGATTCAGCAGTTCCAGTCTCTAGGTCCCTTAGTACCCAAGGATCATCCGATCCAGATCCAGGGCACTTGCTTTCATCAAAGACAGCTGGAAGTCCAATGGACAATGGATTCCACTTCCATTCCTAAAGACTGAAAGCTCTTCATGTGTTTCCATCCTTTGCTCTCCTCAGGCTGCTCTTTCCATAAATTTTACAGAGAAGTCACTCATAAGAGTCCCTCCTAGTTCTCAAACTCCCCGGAGGGCTTCTCCTGGTTTGTTTACTAAAAGGTTCTCTACAACAACATCAGAGTTGTTGTTTATGCTTAATGTATGACCAGCTCACCTCCTTTTACACTCATACCTGTCGGTAATGTCATTTACGCTACTTCTTAGATGAGTTAATTCATCAAAAAGGATTTATTACACATTTGCTCCATGCCAGGCACTCTGCCAAGCATTTCTTGGTAGCTCTGACAGAATGCTTATAGCTTAATTATACCCACTAGGAAAAAAGGGGAGGGAAAGAGAACAAGCATTTATTAAGCATCAGCTATGTGCCAGGGACTGTGCTGAGCTCTTTCCAAATATTATCCCATCTGATCCTCACAATAACTTTGTAGGGTACATGCTATTATTATCCTCATTTTACAGTCGAGGAAACTGAAGACACAGTGGCTGATTTGCCCATGGTCACACAGCTTCTAAGTGTCAGAGGCTGAATTTGAACTCAGGTCTCCCGGACTCCAGAGGCAGCTTTTTTTTTTATCAACTATACCATCTAGCATAATTTTTTTTAAACCCTTAACTTCTGTGTATTGACTTATAGGTGGAAGATTGGTAAGGGTAGGCAATGGGGGTCAAGTGACTTGCCCAGGGTCACACAGCTGGGAAGTGTCTGAGGCCGGATTTGGACCTAGGACCTCCTGTCTCTAGGCCTGACTCTCACTCCACTGAGCTACCCAGCTGCCCCCTCTAGCACAATTTTTAAACTCTCACTTGGCTTACATGTAACTTGGTTGACATAGAGCTCTTTCCTGATGTGTCCTGAGAAGAAAGATTCACCCACAGCAGGAGTGCCATGAATTAAATGGGGAAAAGGTGGAGGAACAGAATACTTTTTCTCCTTCTCTTTTAGACTCAGAGGCCAAGGTATCTTAAAAATTCTTCCTTTCCACTGTTTTCCCCCTGGCTTTTTGGAACACAGGAAAAAGGGATTTTGTTCAGATGATGAGAACATAGAATAGAAAAAAACCCCAAAACCCCTGCAGACTGCATATACCTCCTCTGTTAATCGTTTAAGCTTAATGGTAATGAAGTCCAGCTCAGGTTTTAAGAAGTTTAGTGAAATCTTTTCCCATGAAAACATGGGCTTGGCTACCATTGCTTCCCGTTTAGACAGACATAAATAATACCTGATAGATAGTGCCTTGCACTGAAGTTGAAACAACTGCAGAGAGCCGGATCCGGAGGCTGAGAGGCAGCTAGTTGCCTAACGGGACTTAGTGAGAGACAAGCACACATTTTGTCTCTGGAACTTATCCTGAAAGCCAGAGACAATAGATAGGCCCATATCTTGATGCTGTCAGCACTGACAAATGTGCCACTTCCATGTTCATGAACTATGAAGCTTTCATATTTGATCGCAATATCTCTCCCTCTGCTTGTAACCCTAAACTCCATTCTTCAAACTCACCCCAAACCTCAGCTCCTTCTTTGAGACCAACATCTGTGCACTAGCCTCACTCTTCTGCCTTCCACTTCTTGATTTCTTAAGGAACCACTTCAACCCTATACTGCCTTCTTTTCCAGAGTCCCTGCCCCCCCCCATACCCAGGCTCAGGTTACTTCATTATATTTTAATTATATATTTATGATTAATTCATTCTAGATCATTCCTACCATCCTATTCCATTCATGTACAATATTGAACTAAGCTAGAGGAATCAGTACAAATTTATCTTTTTTCATCTCAACTGATATATTCATCCTTGTTAGCCATTTTCTATTGTTTCCTATCCCTTTTGAGGTTAAACTTCCTGAGGCAATGCACAATAGGCGCCCTTCATTTACTTTCCTCTAGCTCTCTACCATCCGTCTTCCAGCCTCGTCATTCACCTGAAATTGCTCTCTCCAAAGTTATTAATGTTCTCTTACTTGGGAAATCTAAAAACTTTTTTTTTCTCATCCTTCTTCCCCTCTCTGCAAGCGATGTGATCCCCCTCTTCTCCTTGATATTCATTCTCCTCAGGGTTCTCCTGCCTATCTGATCACTCTTTCTCAGTGTCCTTGGCTGGATCCTCAGCCACATCACATCAGCTAACCATGGTTGTCCCTCCGTAGCTCAGTTCTGCCCCCTTTTCCCTTCCCCCTCTATTCTGTTTCACTTAGTGATTTCATCAGATAGTTCTTTTGGATTCAATTGTCATCTCTATGCTGATAATCCTCAGATCTGTTTATCCAGTCCTAACCTTTTGGATGCCCTCCAGTTCACTCCTCCAGTTGTCTTAGTGGGCTTCTCAAACTGTGTGTCTCCTAAGCATTTGTAAACTGAACTTGCCCAAAACAGAATTTATTATCTTTCCCCCAACATTGTCAGCTCTCCCTAACTTCCCTAATACTGTTGAAAATCCTACCATCTTCCCCAGGCTCACATCCTAGGTCTAAATGTCTCACAACTCTGATATCCAATCTCTTGCCAAGGGGAATCAGTTTTACCTTCTTTGTATCCCTCATGTATTCCTCCTTTTCTCCCCTGGCACTGTAACCATCCAGGAGCAGGCCTGCTCATCAGGGTCTCCCTTGGAGAGGCCATCTTCCACCCAGTCTACAAAGTGATCTTCCTAAATACCAGGTTTAATCATTTCACCTCCCTACTCAAATTCTACTAACTTCCTATTGCCTACAAGATCAAATACAAAAATCTTTAGGCAGGTAAATCCTTCACAAGCTGGTCCCTTCCTGCCTTTCCAGTCTTCTCATACCTTACTCTCTCCATACGCTCTGGGATCCAGAGTTATTAACCTCCTTGCTCTTCCTCGAAGATGAATTTTCACTGCCAAGTCCCCTGTGGTGGAATTCTTTCCCTCCTGATTTCCACCCCCTGATTTCTCTGACTTCCTTTCCCAGTTCCCCTCTGTGCCTTCCCTCCTCTGACCATTTCCGATCTTGTTTGTGCAGAGTTGTTTGGATGCCTACGCCACTGGGTTTCGGGCTCCTGGAGAGGAGGGACTGAGTAGTGCTTAGCATAGTACTTAATACATCAGAAGCACTTACTACATTTTACTGATGGATTATTGGATGGATCTATCTTTCTGTGTTCCTGAATCTCCATTTTTGTCCAAGAAGAGGTAAAATTCATAGGTGCTCATTCCCAAAGAGGGACTGTGAAAACCTTCCCTGTTGCCTACAAGCAGGCCGCGGTCTCATCTTCCTTAAAGAAAATCTTCACTACCAGCTACCTTCCCTTCAAGCTATCATCCAATAACTTTCCTCCCTTTTCAAACTCCTAGAAAATGCTGACTACATTCACTGTCTCCACTTCTCCTCTCATTCTCTCCTTAAACCTAGCAGCCTAGAATCTAACCTTATAAACTCTATTGAAATTAGTTCTGAAGTCACCAATGATCTCTAAATTGGCAGGTATGGTGATCTTTTTTCAGATTTCATCCTTCTTGTTTTGCTTCATTTAACACTGTTAAGCACCCTCTCCTCTCCAGTACTCTCTCCTCTCTGGATTTTAATGACACATATCTCTCCTGATTCTCCTCCTCACTTTCTGTCTCCAGTGCTGGTCCATCATCCAGTACACAGTCCTTAACTATCAATGCTCACCAAAACTTGGTCCTAGACTCCTCTCCCCAACTCCTCTATATTCTCTCTGTCTCTTCTATTTCAAGACTCTCTTTGTTCCAGTTCATCTTCTATACTACTGTCAAAGGGATTTTCTTCAAGTATAGAAGCATGTTACTCCCCCACACAATAAACTCCAGTGGCACCCTATGACCTCCAAAATAAATTGTAAACTATTCTCTTTGGCTTTTAAAGCCCTCCACAACCTATACACAATCAGTCTATCCAGACTCATTGGACATTACTCTTCCTCCTTCACTGCAATTCAGCCAAACTGTTGTTTTCTCAATTCTTCAAACTCGTTTTCCATTTCTGTTCCTCTGCAATGGAGGAATGTGTCTCTTGTCACCTCCATCATAAAGAATTCCTCTCTCTCTTTCCCTTCAAGACTCAATCCCAATACCAACTTCTACATGAAGCTTTTCTTGATCTCCTCAAATGTTAGTGCCTTCCCTCATTACCTTGTGTTTAATTACCTTGTATTTATTTCATGTGAGTATATGAGGAAGTCATGGAGCACTAACACTTGTCGGGTAAGGGCCATTGAGCCCTTTTCACAGCTGCCATCCACCTTTGGTCTTCACCTAACACCAAACTATTGCCTGTGGCTTCAAGAAGCTGTAGCATATGCAGTGTCCATACACTAGTAAACTGTTTTGTCAGATGGTCTAAACTGGTTTGAGGGTAACGGACAGGCCTCAGACCCAGCAGTGAGTTAGGCTATGTAGTATATAGAATTGGGAGTTATAGTTTTTCTGAGAAGTGAATGCCTGTAAGTTGGTGTTTTTTAAAGTAGATTCCACTTGGTGTTGGGAAAATACTTTCAGTTCACTCCCTAATACCAAGGATGAAGATTTTCTAATCATGATGGCTACAGCAGCTATGGCTTTTAAACAACTAGGCATACCACAAATCACTGAATCTAACTTAGAGCTGTAATAAGCAACTGGTCTAAGTCTATTTCCAAATGTTTGTGTGAGAACACTGGAGGCTATCCCTTTGTCTTCATGCACATATAGTAGGAATGGTTTGTCATGATCAGGGATACCTAGGGCTGGAGCTGATAGAGTAAGTGATTTCAATTTCTCTAATGCATGGATATGTTCTTTATTCAGCTTTAACGGTTCTGGAACTTCCTTCTTGGTTAGCTCTATCAGAGGTCTTGCGATGTAAGCATAACCTGGAATCCAGTTTCTACAGAAGCTCGTTATTCCTATGATTGCCCTGAGTTGCTTTTTGGTCTTAGGCAAACTCAAATTCTGTATATCTTGTGTTCTCTTTTTGGAAATTCTTCTGGAGCCTTTCTCTAGGATGAATCCTAAATAATTTACTTTTTCCTTCACGAATTGAAGTTTTGATTTGGAAATTTTTATGGCCCCTTTTGCCTAGCTCTTTTATCAAGTGTACGCTATCAGTGTAACAGACTTCAGCAGATGGTGACATTAGCAGGATGTCATCAACATTTTGCTGTCAAGGAATGTTATCGACTCAAGGTCTCTCTGCAGAATTTGGCAAAAAAGTGAAGCTGAATCTGCAAATCCCTGGGGCAAACGTGTCCAGAAGACAGATTTACCCTCCCAGGAGAAAGCGAACAGCTTCTGGCTGTCTCTGTGCAGGGGAACAGAGAAGTACGCAGAGCTCAAGTGCAGAACAGTAAACCAAGCAGCTTCAGGTGGAATTGCTGCAATGATTTGCTATGGACTTGGTACCACGGCATAGGACTTTTGCACATGGTCATTTATTGCTCTTAGATCTTGAACTAAACGCCATTGAGTCTTTCCATCAGGAGATAATTTTGCTTTCTTTATTGGCATGATTGGTGTATTGTATTGCGAAAATCCATATTTTAATATGCCCTGCTCCAATAAACTCTCTATGATGGGTTTTACTCCTTCTATCGCTTCTTGACTAAGTCTGAACTGAGGAATTCTTGGAGGTAAGCCTTCTTTCACCTCTATCTTTACTGGTTCCGCTGACAATATCCTGCCCACCTCATTTGAATTTTTAGCCCACACATAATCTGGAATATCATCTGGAACCTCATAGATGTTATCAGTTGATTGGTATGATGGTTCCTCACTACATGTGTCTAAAAATAAAATGGGATGATGTTTCAGAGATCTCTTAGGTATGTGTAAATAAATTTGCCCATCCGGTTGACATTGGATGGTTGCAGCCAATTTGCATAGAAGATCTCTTCCTACGAGGTTTGAAGGACATGATGGCATCAATAGGAAGATGTGTTCAAGAGTCAGAGGTCCAAATTTTAACATTTTAACTTTTAGCTTTGGGACTTGTTGTGCTACCCCAGAAGCTCCTCTTACTCTTAAACTGCCTTGAAATTGACATCCTTCAGGTGGTTCTCTTAGTACGGAACAAGTTGCCCCCGTGTCGAGTAATCCCTGATATTGTTCTCCCACAATTTCTAAAGTAACTAAGGGTTCTCCACTATCATTGGACTTCACTGGCACTAAGGGTAATAAAGAATCCTCAGTATTCTGTGTACACTTGTCATTGATTCTTTGTTGCGTATGGTCTTTTGTTTCTAAAACCAAACTTCCTATAGCACCATTAGGCAAGTTCAGTTTAGAATCAGGATTACAGAAAGCAGGCTTAAAGAGCATACTCTCATTGAGAGCTTGTAAGTCATTGTTACTATTGCAAATTCCATGTTGGCTTTCATTAAGGGCTTCAGAAATGGAAGTTTGATTTGTTCTATCTTCCACTCTGCTCTTTAAAGAATTGTCAAGTCTCAAATCAGCAATCTCTCCTTCAGTAGTCTCCGAGATTGTATGATAGTTAGATTGTGTTCCCTTCAATACTTCAGGTTCAATTACTGATTCATAAGCTGACTGTTGTTCCCTATTTTGCCCTACTGTTTTTGTGACTGACATTAGATTTTTATTTTTATCAATCACAGTAACAGTCTAGATGTTATGTTCAGCCACACTGATTGTAGAAGAAGGCAACTGTTCCCTATCTCTTCCCCAAAGTTTAGGATGAAATTCTGTAGCTAAGGGGTTGAGAAAGGTGGATTTTGACTTTCCTACACAGCTGCTATTATCTTTTAAATCAGTGGGTTGTTTCTTTAAAATCAAGTTCTTGCCAACTTCTAGACTTTTTTGCTCTTTAACCTCTAACTGTGACATTGTGTCTAAAGCAATTGCATGAGAAAGAACTGTTGCATCTAATTCAAAACTCGTTTGCAAATTTTCTTGATGTGATTCTTTGCAATGGTTTGATTCATGCTTCCCACCCAATGTGTGTGATATGGAATGAGAAAGCTGATCCCTTACATAATCATCATCCTTAATGCCAAAGATTTCTTTGCGCATTTGCATTATGTCTTCCCATTGCTCATTATCTACCACAGACCTATGTGTATCCTCTGTGTAGATTACTTTAGACACCTTTTCTATTTTGCCTCGATTTCTCATTTTGCTTCCCTCCATTCTCTTAGATTCTGCCACACCCAAATTACACTGATTAATAGGTTTTAAATTAGAAATCTCGATTCATAATGATTTTTTCGGTTTCGTGCCCATTTGTATATATTTCTCCATTTCATCTAACGAGGTGTTTGACTGTACTTTTTGCATGTATGATTACAGCAAGTATCTGTATGTTTTTCTTGATTATATGTATTTGATTCATTATTTCTAGCCCACTTTGAATTATAAAATTTTTTTCTATTATCTCTTTGATTATTGGGTTTTGAAAAAATCAATTTGTTGCTTATATCTACAAAACCGAATCATGTGCCCGATCTTCCCACACAAATAGCATCGGGGTGCTGATTTTGATTTTGGGGTGCTGTTGGCAGGTTATCTAAACTGGTTTCTACTCGTTTGAAGAGCAAAATTCTTCACCTCTTCGATTTCTTTCTCCCGTTTTGATTGTTTTAATTGCCTCTTCAAGTCTGCTATGATCTCATCTTTCTCATTGTCAGATTGCCTAGCCATTCTCACTTCTTTCTGTTTGGAATCATGTATATATGCTGCATGATTCCTAATATCCTCCAGTGGTAATGATTCCCACTGTGGACAACTTTGCCTGAAGTAATTTTGTATCGGGATTGAAGTTCCCTTTACAAATTGTCTCCTTATATGATCGATCGTATCTTGGGAATGAGTATCTCTAAGTCCTAATATCGTTTCAGCAGCTTCAATAACTCTGTCTAGAAAACTGCTCGGGTGCTCTTCTTCCCCTTGCCTCAGTTTCTCAAATTTTTGTCATGCATTTGGCCTTTTTGCAAAATTTCTCATTGCTTCAATAAGATCAGCCCTGCATCTTAACAAGTACCTCATGTTGGCGTGTTGAGTAAAATCTAGATTTTGATGTACTAATGGCCATGATTCTAAATTGGGGTTCGTTCTAGTTTCGGTCAGGAATTTTTCCTTTTCCGAGGGAGTGTAAAATTCCCCCAAAAGAAATTCGACATCGTCGAAACTAGGGTTAAAAAGTGTGAACACCCACTTCAATTCTTTTAAACTTTTGTAAGGCTTTTCGTAGAATCTGGGAAAACGGCGTTTTAAAACCTCCATATCACTAGGAGTGAATGCCTTGTACGTTTTGACATGCACCACCCCCTCTCCAGGTTGGACGATAGTCCTGTCTACTATTGGTAGGACAGAGACCACTGCATTCTGTATTGGTTGATCTTTCTCTGTTTCCTTTTTCCCAAAAAATTTTGATTCTACGATTTCAAGTTGTAAGATGGTATGTTTATTGAGTTCATTCCCTTCACGTAATTGCCTCAACACTTGGAACAGTAGTTTTATGTTCTCAACTAGTTCTTTGTTATCATTTCCTTGTTTTGAATCAGATGCCTTATAATAGTTAAACAGATGAGTAAGGACTGCTTTTAAAATTGTCAAAAAATGCCATAAAGCCAGAACAATTGCTATTGCTGTTGGAATGAAGCATATGCATTCAGCTAAAGTGAATGCAAACCATTTATAATAGTCGTAGATTTCTATTAATTGCTGTATCATGTTTGGTACTTTTACTAGCCAAAATGCACACATTCCCTGCATAAAAGACCATATAAGCAGCGATAGACTGCTTAATATAAAAATCAATCTTGTGCAATTCATTTTCTTTTTCTATACTTCAGAAGATAGGTTTCGTATGACTTGGCTCGCCAGAATGTTATGGGGGTAATTTGGGGAAAGGTGTTTGGGATAAGGGAATTGAAAGGAGGATGTTGGAGATTTGGTATGTGGATAAACTAGGCTACAGGTAGGCTGGGATTAAAGGAGATTCAGGGTGTAATAGGACTGAAGTCAGGAGTATAACACAGAAGGGAAACAGAGATCTTCTTGGGAGAAAGAAGTTAAACTAAACAGGCTAACACAGCAGGCTTACAGACTGGGACTTAGACTCAAACATAAGCTGAGGGTAATAGACTAGACTGAAATTAACAAACAGGCTTTAGTTAATTTCACAGGAAGGGACCTATTTTGAAGTAACACCTTCCTTCAAGATGGATGCCCAGCTTCCCTCTAAGCCCAGAGTATGTTGTCTCTTTCCCTCTTCTCCCCCTTGATAACTAACAGACAAATTACACTAAATAGAACTATTGAAACACAAAAGGGTTTATTTGTTTGAAGGATGTTGGTTAGGAAGGTGGATTAAAGGAAAGCCCTATCAGTTATTTCAAGAACCTCAGGTGGGGGAAGGGAAGTAAAGATGGAATCTGAGCAAGGACCTGCCTCACTCAGTTTTACAAAATGCTATCTAAAGGGAATAAAGGTGATTTGATTAAATTATAAATAATGCTATCAATTAGATAACTCTTCACAGATTTAACTCCTCTCTAATTTCTCTCCTTATAAACTCCACAGCCACTAAGGTAAGGGAGGGAAGGCAGGGTGGTATTAGGAAAGGAAGATATAAAGGGTCTATCTAAAATAATAATTTCTTAAGTAAATATATGGATGCTAGGCTAAATTTCAATATTGAAGCTAGATAATCTAAGAGCTCGCTCATTGACTTCCTCCCTCCACGGAAGAACCAGTCCACTGCCTCTCTCAAGATTCTAAAACCTCTAACAGCTTTTTGGAACTCAGCCAAAGCTAGAAAAAACTATAACCCCCAATTCTATATACTACAGCTACCCCCAGCATGTAAAGACTTGCCCCTGCTAAAAGGGCAAATGAAAACAATTTGTTCTGATTTCCATGAAGGTGGCTGAAGTAGGTACCATCCAGCTCAGTGAGACATCAAAGACACCAAGATCATTCCTTGCATCCTGGGCCATCAGCAGTCATCCTGACTTTTCAGTGGACACTAGACTTTGATGGCTTTACAAGAGAGCGACTCTGATGATTTTGTGTAACTCTGCCTTCTGGAAATCCAATTCATTTTTGAAGCAAGACCTCAGCCCTTGATGCCATCGATTCTCTTTAAAAAAGAAGAATAATGTTTAATTACATACACATCTCTCCTGATACGTATGTGTTGTATTAGGACATAAACTCCCTGAGAATAAAGATTATTCTATTCTTCGTATCAATTGTCTCCTAGCAGGACTGCTCCACAGTCGACAATAAGAGCTTGTTGAAGGATTGATCTAAAATCTGGAGCGACTCAGATTCCAGATCTCATTGTGGAACTTTGAGCAAGTCACTTTTCCTCTCCGAGATTTAGTATCCTCATCTGTAAAAGGAAAGAGAATGATTTGTAGCACCTACCATATAAGAAATAACTTGGTCATTCCAAAATCAGTCTGTTAATGGGAATTGTTATCAATTCAAATCAACACTGTCCACAATGTCCTTTAAATGCTTTGAGATGGAGGGAAGGAAGGATCTGAATCCCATTTAATCAGTCTAGTCTCATCTCCAAGCCCAGCACACCCTACTAAGCCAGACAGGGAGGAAGATAGATTCATAAATGCCTTGTGGTGACCAACTCCAGTTCCAGGGGATCAGAGATGGTGCCTGCTGCTCCCCACCTGACCTAGAAGTGATGGACTCAAGGTGCAGGCTGAGACATATATTTTTGGACACCGTCAATGTGAGAAATGATTTTGCTTCACTAGGTATATTTGTTATAAGTGTTTGTTTTTCGTTTGCTTTTCCCAGTAGGCGGGGGTGGGAGGAGAACTGAGAAGGAGAGAAGAAAGAAATGTTTAATTTAATGTTAATTTAATTAAGACAGAGGCTGTCTCCTGCCTCTTACACCTCTAGCACTTGGTATGATGTCTGGCTTAATAATGTTATTGAAATCAAATATATATATATATATATATGTGTGTGTGTGTGTGTGTGTGTGTGTGTGTGTGTGTGTGGTGTGTGTGTGTGTGTGTGTGTGTGTGTTAGGTAGCACAATGGATAGGGCATCAGACGTGGAGTAAAGAGGATTTGAGTTCAAATTTGTCCTCAGACATTTCCTAGATGTGTAACCCTAGGCAAGTCACTTGACCCCAACTGCCTAACTGTTACCACTCTTTTTGCCTTAGAATCGGTATTGGTATTGATTCTAAGACAGAAGGTAAGGGTTAAAAAAAAAGCTACATATAGTTGTATGAAAAAATACTGTAAATCATTCTCAATTAGAGAAATGAAAATCAAAACAACTCTGAGATATCATCTCTGTAGAGTCCAGCTCATACATCAAATTTTTGCGTGGGTTTGAGTCACCTGTGAAGGGAAGTTGGACCCTGGGAAGCAAAGGGTTAAGCTTATCTAGAAAGCATGAGATGTAGAAAAATCAGAGAAATAAGAAACCCAGAGACTAAACATAGTGTGGTGAAATCGGATCAGCCTGTCAGCTTCTCCAATGGTCAGAGGGAGCTGATCTGTTTATTAAAGGAGAGTTGCACGAGGTGAGCTGGCAGGGTGTCCATTACCCATTTGGTACATCAAACGTTTGAACAGGTTAATGACAAAGCCCAAAGGGTGGATGATAACACAACAGGAGGCCAGGTATCCAGCTAGGACTCTTCTCCTTTCCGGGAAGTCGGCACCAGTCTTATCTTAGGAATGCAGGTGGGAATCTTTGACGTTCCAAAGGACCCTAAAACTTGTCTGTCAGCTTACACACAAGAGATAACAGCAGAGGTTTGGCTTTTAAGATCAACCAAATGGAGCCCCATCCAAATTTAAGGACTCGGCAATCAAACGTGAACTATCAGAAACATCTCCAGGAGTCTGGCCCCTGAGCTCTTGCTCGTTAGAGTCAGCTTTTGAATACATCTTCAATATCCCTGAAACCCTACAATCTCACACCTAGTAGATTGTCTAAAGTGATAAAAAGGCAAAATGGCACATGTTGGAGAGGATGTGGAAAAATGTAGACACCGATACACTTGTTAGAACTGGGAACTCATCCAGTCATTGTGGAGAGCCATCTGGTATTATGGCCAAAAAGTCATAGACCTGTGTATACCCTTTGACTCAGCAAAACCATTATTGGGCTTGTTTCTTAAGGCGATCAGGACAGAAAGGACAAATTCCTCCATGTTCTTAAATATTTTCAGCAGTTCTTTTCATGGTAGCAAAGAACTGGAAATTGAGGGGATGCCCATCAGCTGGGGAATGGCTAAACAAACCGTGGTATATGACTGGGATGGAATACTATTGTGCTGTAAGGAATGATGAATGGGTTATTTTAAAAGAGAAAAAAGCATGGAAAGAACTGTGAAAGACTGAAGAAGGAAATGAACAGAAATGAGAGGATATCATATACAGCAACAGAAACATAGAATTTTCTATATATGTAATATATAATATAATATTTATAGAATTATATATATATATATATATATATTTGGTCAAATGATCGCTTCTCTAATGGGGAGGAGAGGAGGAAGGGAGAAAGGGAGACGGATCCCTGAGAACTTGAATATAACAAAAAACAAGCAAAATTTTAAAGATTTAAAGGAAATAAATAAGAGCTGATTTCCTTTCCTTTGAGTTCAAATATTGTTGAAATAACTGTTCCCTGAAATAGAATCAGCACTCATTTCAATAGCAACTTCCAGGGGGCCCCAAGTCTTGGGCTGTGGTGATCTACTGAAAAACCCCAGAGTATGGACAATAGCTTCTCCTGGGCCCATTTAGCAGAGATTCCCTCAGCTTTCCAAAATGATTGTTTTCAGAGCCCAAGTGCAAATGCCTGTTATTCACTGACTTTCTTCCTGACTTTATTTTTCAAATAAATGCAGGGGCTGAGAGATAATTAAAGATAATGAGACTGTATGGGCCAGCAGCCTTGCTTGCAATGAGAGGGTGTGGGAGCTAATTGAAGGAGAGCCTTCTCACCCTTTTTGCTTCAAGTTCATTGGTGGACTAGTACTTTAAATACAGGTTTCTATTCTTCCCCTGAAAGAGGCAAAGAGAGACAGAGGCCCAGATGAGCTGAAAAACTTTTCATTCTTCTTTTCTTAGAGGTCTCTTGACTGGCATCTCCAGGCTCTGGAAACAAGGCACAAGCCAGCAGTGAAGGTAAATTGGGTTCTGTTAGTTTCTAAGTGTGTGTGGGTAGTGACTTCTGCTGCTTCTGGCCAGTTTTTATGAAGGGGAATTCTGATCATTGTATGAGGAGTCCAGGAACTGTGAGCTTCCTTGCCCATCCCACTAGGACAGCAAGGCGAGATCCTGCAGAAGCTACTAGTGACAAACTCTACTTGAGGATATTATTATTAGAATAACTAACTAGCAGTACTCTTGCCAATCCAGCTCTTTATGGACTCCTAGGATCAGAGATTTAGAGCTAGAAGGAAATGTAGAGACCATCCCATCCAACTTGTTCATTTTACAGAAGCTGAAACTGAAGAACAACTGGGAGGTGGGCGAAGTCAGTGAGTACCAAGGTCACACAGCTTCTATGTTTTGGAGGCAGTTCTGGAACCCTGACTCTTGTTCTACCGACTTTCTACCATGCTGCCTTCTGAAAGAAGCCTTTCCCAGTCTTCCTTAATCTTATTGGCCTTTCCTCCAAAACTGTCTTCAACTTACACAGTGTTTAGCAGTAATGGTGAACCTTTTAGGGGCCAGCCCTTGTTGCTGCATGTGAGCCCCAACGCCTTACCCCAGACAGGGGAGGGAGGAAGCACTCCCATTGGGCTGCTGGGCAGAGGGGTGGGGGACGGGAGAAAGGTCCTCAGGCCAGCATAGAGAGGGGGAAGGGAGCAGCCCCCTCTGGCACACATGCCATAGGTTCTTCAACAGGGGTATATAGGATTTCCCAAAAGTCTTGGCAAAGTTTTCAGGTTTTGTACTTAAAGTCACTCTAAGACTTTGGGGGCCTCCTGTACGTCTCGTTTGTGCTCCGCTGTTTGCAGGTTGTCTCTCACATTCATTTGTGAATGCTTTGATAGCAGGCATGCTTTGTATCCCTGACCCTTAGCACAATGCATGGCACACTGTGAATGCCAACTGGCTTGCTGTCACAACACTAGCAAAATTATCCGAGTTTTTGATTTAATGTCTCCCCAGCCTCTTGAGCCCATAATACAGTCAAGGAGGTCTTTTGAGAAAGAAAAGATCCATTTCTGGGATAGGATTTTGCTTTGAAATCAAAATGTTTCATTTTCCCCTTCCTAGAAAGTGTCATTTTATAGATCTACCAAATGCAACGCAGAGTTCGCCTTGTAGCTTATGCAAGTTTTCCATTGTTCCGTTTATAATTCATTTGCACTCTAGAATTTGTCCCCCTGTATGTGGGGGTGACTTTTCACCAGTGAGATGCGTAGTGGACACTGGTGTGCTTTTGTGGGAGGAATTAATCAAGCCATCATACGTTGCCCCAAATAAAGCCTATACCAGAAGTGACCAAAGGCGCCGATGCTGTTAGATCGCTGCCTTGGTTTACTTGGGATAGTTCAACAATTTGGACGGAACCTATTTCTTTGCCCGTTTCATTTTTTCAAAATCAAATTCATTCTGTTTGGACATCGAGGCTAAATTGCTCAACCAATCTTTAGATACCGTCAGGTAGACGGATTTTCAACGAGTCTGAATCCAAAGCTGGGCTGACCACAATCTCCCGATCCAATTGTTTTCCAGAAATCACTTTTTAAAATGAAGGACTTGCTGCTGATGCTGTGCCTTCTGGGAACAAGTTTTGCAGTGCCAATAAAACAGGTAGGATGGTCACGCTGAGCTCTTCTCCAGTCCCCACTGGGAAAGAAAGGTTGAAAGCCTCGCACTGAGTACTCTGAATTAACACTCGACAGCACCATGAAACCACAGGGCTTGCTATGAGCACTTGCAAAACTTTTTCATTGAAGCAGTCATTTTGAACAAATCAAAAATATGGAAATCTGGAAGAATTCTTCAATCTAAAGATTTAATTGTGGCCTTATTATGGCTGTGGATTACATGAATAATAACATGGTCTGATTTAATCACTTGAGCTAACATAATTGGGCTTTAAAGCTCTTCACTGACTGTGGAGAGGGAAAGGACAGGAGGGAGTTTTAGATAGCTTTCGTTCTGTGCCAGGCACTTGGCTAAGCACTTCACTGATGCTCGTAATGATAGTCGTGCTTTTCATTCATGTGCGACTCTTCTTGACTCCTTCTGGGGTTTTGTCGGCAAAGACACTGGAGCGGTTTGCCATGCCCTTCTCCAGCTCCTTTGACAGAGGAGAAAACGGAGGCAAACACAGTTAAATGACTTGCCCGCACTTATACAGTGAATACGCATCCAAGGCCAGACTTTTTTACCCACTGCACCACCTAACTGCCATCATAACCATGATTATAACAGCTCACGTTCATAGAGCACTCGCCGTGTGTCAGACACGGCACGAATACTTTGCAAGAATTATCTTATCTGACTCTCCCAATACCCCTGCAAGGTAAGTGCTATTGTTATCCCCATTTTACAGATGAATAAACTGAGGCAAATAACACTTAAGCAACTTGCCCTGGGTCACACGGTCTCTAAGTGTCTCAGACACGAAGGCCAGCCTTCTATCTACTATATTACCTTGCAGGCAAAAAGGTGGGGTAGCGGAGGTAGACCTCACACCATGTCCCTTTTGCCTCCTTGTGTCATAGATTTAGAACTTGAGGACCACCGGGTGGGGGGGGGGGCAGGTAGGAAGGATCAAAGATCTCCCACTCCGAGTCTCTTACTCTGCAGAATAAACTGAGGCCCAGAGTGAGGAACTCTTTTGCACAAAGTAACACAAGTAGTCAGCAAAAGAGTCAGAATGTGAACCCTCGACTCCAATCCCAGCCCACTTTCCACCGTATCACATCTAGAGTTCCATTTTTCGGTGTCACTGCATTGCAATAATTCCCATCTTTGTCAGCCTTCAGCCCCTTCTGCCTGCTCTCTAATCCGTCTCGGGGCCCCCCAACAATAGCTCTTTATCCTTCTTCATGAAGTTTAACGAATGCCTTTTCTCTTCTTTCAGGTATATCCTCAACAAGCCGCAGCAACTGGCCTGGGGAGTTTAAGCCTCGAGGTATATATTCTCAGTATTTGCCTGGCATTTAAACTGGTGAGGAATTAGCAGGCGGCCTTAACCCAAGTCTGGAGCTCCCAGAGAAGGAGTCAGGAGGTGGTGCTTTTGCATCAGCACTGTGTCTGGTGTGTCCCTCCTCGCCTCCGTCACAGCCTTCGAGGAACGAGCGGCCTTTAGGAGAGCTTCCTCAGCCAGCCCCACGTTCTAGAGCCTGCAGCTCCAACAGCATTTCCAGATCGAGTCTTTCAGACACTGAACTCCAGGGAGCCCGAACGAAAAGAGCAGCTAGACAGGGACGGGCTCTTTAGCAGTTCATCCTACCTAGAGCTGCCAGCATTTACAGCTAGAAGGAAGGCCACAGGCTCTCTGGTGCAGCCCTTTCTTTTTTTCCAGTTGAGGAGACTGAAAGAAGGATGATGAGCCTTGCCAGGCATCATCTAGGTAGCAATCGACAAAGCAAGGACTTCAATCCAGGTCCTCCTGGCTCCAAAGCAGAGACTTCTCTACCGTACTAGGGTGCCTCTCATATGCCTCATAGTCCAAAGAGAAGACAGACAGAGAGGCACACAGAGGAGACAGAGAGAAGGCATACCGTTTTTTTCTCACTAAATCTTACATAATTTTTAAATTACTTTAAACAAATCAGTTTTTAAAAACTTCACTACCACTAAAAACTTTCATACTTAGCATTAAAACTAAATTAAACTTTCCCAGCTGTGTGACCCTGGCCAAGTCACTTGACCCCCATGGCCTACCCTTACCGCAATTCTGCCTTGGAGCCAATACACAGTATTCATTCCAAGATGGAAGGTAAGAGTTTAAAATTAAAAACAAAACAAAACAACAACAACTAAACTAAAGTATACCTACATTGTTCTGCAGGGAGCCCTCCGAGGCGACCTCAGTTTCAGTTTATAGAATGTGGGCTTGGTAGATTATCTGATAACATGGTCTAAGGAGATAGAACTAGGCACTGGACCTATTGCAGGGAAATCAGCAGTGAGGAAACTCCATCTACCAAAGCAGGGGGGTTGCTGCCTTCTTTGCAATTTACAGTCTAAGAGTGATACTGAGAACACTGAGAAGTTAGGGGTCTTGCCCAAGGTCATACAGCCAATGGCAGATACAGGACTTGAACTCGATTCTTCCTGGCTTTGAGGTCAGTACACTATCCACTAGGCTACATCGCCTCTCCTAGGAGAAATAATTTATTGAATGAATGATGTTCTTTGAAGGAATCATGCAGAGTGGTTCCAGGATGCTATCAATTCCTATAAGGCATTAATAATGTCATGAAGACCCTAAACCTATTTCAGACGCTAGAATTTCCCACCGTCATAACAGTGATACTGGTGGAAGCCATGCCAGTTGTTTTCTGTAATAACACGCTTGCTGGCTTATTCCCAGTACAAATCCCATTTACTAGTTTATGAGCCTGGTCAAGTCGCAGCCTCTGTATGCTTCAGTTTCACATCTATAAAATGGCGATCAGAATCATTTTTGCCTGTCCAGTGCAGTTGGTATGAGATACATAATCAACATCACTAAACTACTTACCTTCACAGAGCTTGTGCCTTGGGTCCCTTTTTGGTTCTTCATAAGCAGATCACAATGGCCTGCTTTCAATTCATGATGCAATTTACAGAAAAAAAGGAAATATAGCAGAGAGACTTAAACTCTTCTCCTTTTACAGACCATGAGACAGCTGGGCAATCTGAATGGACTGAACCTACTTTCTCAGGTAACTGCTTTCAAATGATTTCTCTTACTCGCAATTATAGCCACAGTATCATTACTATTAACAGAAGTGCCCTAAATATTACAAATATCAATGAGCAAATAAGATCAACTAAAAAAAGTCATAGGCATCTTTTCATCTTTTCTCTTTCATCTTCAGTTAAAACAAATGGCCATTTGAAAAACTAGATCTCACCCAAACTTAGGGGAATTTCACCATCTGGCACAGTGATGGCAAACCCTTTAGAGA
Organism: Gracilinanus agilis; assembly: GCF_016433145.1. Classification (NCBI taxonomy): domain Eukaryota; kingdom Metazoa; phylum Chordata; class Mammalia; order Didelphimorphia; family Didelphidae; genus Gracilinanus; species Gracilinanus agilis. The sequence continues at coordinate 106,168 of NC_058135.1, read as the reverse complement.
CCAAGGTTGCCAAAAATGCAACCCTTATGCCACATGTGAGCCGCCCTTCACCCCACAGAGGACAGGGAGAAAGCACTCCCATTGAGCTGCTAGGCAGAGGGCGAGTGATAAGAGAAATGTCCTCAGGCATGATGGAGAGGGTGAGGGGACCATCCTCCTCTGGCACATATGCCATAGGTTTGTCAACACAGTTCTAGCATATATCCAGTAAACTGAATGGCCAGGTACTGAAAATAACAGTAATTATATTTATTTTATTTATATATTTATATTTATAATATATTTATTCCATTCATATGTAAAGATATAACTCATATCTATAATATACTCTATGTATATAGTTTATATTATACTTACGTTTACAATATATTTATTCTACTTATAATTTCTATCATTTATTTACATTTTATAATCTGAGTAATTTTATTTAAAAAAATTTTTTTAATTTAATAAAGCCCTTACCTTCTGTCTTAGAATCCACACTGTATATTGGTTCCAAGGCAGAAGAGCAGTAAGGGTAGGCAATGAGGATTAAGTGACTTGCCCAGGGTCACACAGCTAAGAAGTCTCTGAGGCCAGATTTAAACCTAGGACTTCCTGTCTCTAGGTCTGGCTCTCCATCCATTGAGCCACCCAGCTGAGTAATTTTAATGAAAACTCTTTGTATCAGAGAGGAATTGAGGAAGCACCTTCTTGAAGGAGGAAGTCCTGGAGAACTATGTGTATAGAAAGGTGTATCTGTTGTTAAATCCAAGTCCTTTTAGTTTTGCTTAATTATTTTTCTTTGTTGGAAGGAGAATCGAATTAATTGGAGTTAGGGAGAATGGTCTACCTAGACATGACTGTATGCATAGATTGCTGTAAAGTCAAAAGTTATTGGAAAACTTTTTTTTTTAAATTTTGTTTTAAACCCTTAACTTCTGTGTATTGACTTATAGGTGGAAGATTGGTAAGGGTAGGCAATGGGGGTCAAGTGACTTGCCCAGGGCCACACAGCTGGGAAGTGTCTGAGGCCGGATTTGAACCCAGGACCTCCCGTCTCTAGGCCTGACTCTCACTCCACTGAGCTACCCAGCTGCCCCTCTTGGAAAACTTTTTTTTAAAAGAAACTAAATAACAATTGAGCAACAAACTTTGACTATAACTATATCCCAAGCCTGTAATATTTGAAGTATAGAAACACCTTCTGTGGATACAAATTATAGTTGCTTGTAACTCATAATGGGGGCCACCTAGGACACAAACAGACAAATAATTCAAATGACATAATAAATGGAAAGTGCATTGTGAACCTTAAAGTACTAGGTAAATGGTGACTATTCCCCACTTCCTCTAATGAAGGGATACATAAATGTTGATATTTAAATAGCTAAATCTTAACTTTGCTCCATATATTTTTAGTCCTACTATTGACTTCTAGGCCTGGAGTCAGAAAGACCAAGTTCAAATCTGACTTCAGACACAGTAGCTGTGGGACCTTGGACAACTCACTTAACTTCTCTCTGTCGCAGTTTCCTCACCTGTAAAATGAGGAAAATGTGTATATATCAGATACCGGTCTCCGAAGATTGTTGAGAGGCTAAAATAAGATGCTACAAGTGCTGGCTGTCGTTATTCCAGAAATAAGCCAATAGCTTTTTCTCTACCTTGCGCCCTCCTTAGTTCTCTCGGTTTGGTTATGGTAAACCATTTACCTCTTTATGGATGCATGGACTCCTTCCACCTCATTCCTCCTTCCCATGGATGCAGCAAAGAGAACATGAAACCCAACAGGTAAGCTCTTTGCTTTCATTCTTTCTCAAAGGCATCCCTTCCCACACTGCAGTTCCCTGTTTTTCATAATGCTTCGCCTCTGAAAATCCCCAGGCTTCTTTCTCCAAAGTCGAGCTTGAAGCTCACCACTTACAGGAAGCCTCTCCTGCCGTCTCCAGCTTCTTTCCCACTTTCCATTCCCCCAAAGCCCCTGTATTTCCTTGGGATACTCGTAGAAGCAGATAGAGAGATAATAGACTCCTTCTAGATAGGTAAAAAGCATAAAAAAAAGATTGAGGGTTGGAGGTTGAGTCCCAGCTCTGCTACTTGCTCTCTGTGTGACGGAGCAAGTCACTTCCCTCTATCCCTGTTTGCCTCATCTACTAAAGGAGGAATTTCAACCCCCGAGTTCTCTTCTAGTTCTCAAGCTGTAACTGGAATCATGGTGAACTTCAAACAGCAGGTGAACGAGTCGACATCTTATCCAGGCAGCAAAAAAGGAATTCCCGCAGATTCTCCAGGAAAAATAACTGAGAAAAAATAGTCTTTTTTATTTAATTTTTTTTAAACCCTTGTACTTCGGTGTATTGTCTCATAGGTGGAAGATTGGTCAGGGTGGGCAATGGGGGTCAAGTGACTTGCCCAGGATCACACAGCTGGGAAGTGTCTGAGGCCGGGTTTGAACCTAGGACCTCCTGTCTCTAGGCCTGACTCTCACTCCACTGAGCTACCCAGCTGCCCCAAAAAATAGTCTTTTAAGGGGAAGGTCTCCAACATGGGGGTTGCAGGTGCAGGGCTGGGCATACTTCTGACAAGGCATGGGGTTTTCTTGTTCTTCTTTTAAATGGGAGTGAAGAAGGCACACAGAGAGGAGGATATTTCTCAAGTTGTCCTAGGAAAGAAAAGAGGATCATTGAAGCCTTTTTCTAAGTGTGCAGAAGAGAACTGATGTCAACCCAAGCAGAACAGCTTAGGAAATGCCAAGTTGAATTTATTCTGTATTTGAAAGGGAAAATAAGAGCTTCAGAGTAGATTCTGCTTCCCGGATAACCTTTTTTTAGCTCTACTTTGCCGATGGAAATGCTCTCTTTACTTGGTGTCTATTAGGTTCAGAATAAAATATCTTAGAATTTGTCTAGTTGAAGTGGATGACATAGATAGACACACGGACGGAGATTGTAGTTAGTAGTTAATCGTTAACTATTTAAGCTAAATGGGCTATTTCGAATGCAGAGGCTGATTTATGCCAACAAGCTCTTTATACCACTTGTATCTGTATACCCAGCGCCTAGTACCATGCCTGGTCATTTGTGGCTTAGTCATTTCAGTCATGTTTGACTCTGTATGACCAATTGGGTTTTCTTGACAAAGATACCGGAGCACTTTGCCATTTCCTGCTCCGGCTCATTTTACAGATGAGGACCCTGCTGCAAATCGGGTAAAGTGACTTGCCCAGGGTCATATAGCCAGACTTGAACTCAAGAAGATGAGGCTTCCTGACTCCAGGTCTGGCCCCCTATCTACCATGACACCTATCTGCACATCTGCTGGTTATAGAAGATGTTTGAGAAATGCATATTGATCCATTGAATTGTGCTAGTCAGTCAGCAAACTTTTTTCTTTAAACCTTTACCTTCTGTCTTAGAGTCCACACTGTGTATTGGTTCTAAGGCAGAAGAACAGTTAAGTGACTTGCCCAGGGTCACACAGCTAGGAAGTGTCTGAGGTGATATTTGAACCCAGGACCTCCTGTCTCTGGGCCTGGCTCTCCATCCTCTGAGCCATCTGGCTGCTCCCAGTCAGCAAACTTTTATTAAGTATTTACTAAATGCCAGAAACTGTCCAAAATGCTGAGGGTGCCAAAAAAGGCAAAGCTGAGTTTCTGAGCTCAAGGAGCTCTAGTTCTAATTGGGGACAGAATGAACAGATAAGCAGGTAGCTACAAAGTCTGCAGACAAGTGTCCTGTCTTCAGAGTTGACTGTGAATTTTAGGGGAGGGAGAGTAAGGCTGGATGAATTGGTGCCACTGACTACAAGGTGCTGCCCTGGCCCACGGAGCATGGCTAGAGGCTGGCCCTGCTGCTCTGGGGGCCCCCTTCCTATGCCCTTCCATTTCTCTTCCTCTGCAGTATGAATACGCTTTGCCAGTCCACCCGCCTCCTCTACCGTCCCAGCAGACACTGCAGCCCCAAAAGTCAGGCCAGAAGTCTTTCCTCCAGTCCAGTCCAGCACCTGACGCCGCCCAGCACGGGGTACCTCAGCCTCCGCTGAATCAGGAACAAAGCCACGTGCCGCCAGAAGACAAAGGAGCGGCCCAGCAGCTGGGGCTGCCCTTGGGCAACGCAGGGAGGCCCGAGGTCTCTGCATGGTTTCTTTATTCCATCAAACGCCCAGAAAAACAAAGGCGCCTCAGACAAGCCTTTAAGTAATGATGGCCGCAGATCCAGGAGTGTGCCAATGCTATCTCCTCCGTCCAGCCTGAGAACTGGGAAACTTGACCTGACGCAGTATTGACCCCAAATGTAGCGATTGTAATAGCCTTAGTTACACTAACAGGACAGCGTGTAGCGGTGGTGCTGAGCCTAGCAACTGACCACGGCATTGTAGCACGAGAATACTGAAGCCGCCATACCGTAAGGGCAGAAATGATACCGCAGGAGGACTAGCAATGAAACGTAGACATCGCGTTAATTCTCTCCTGTTGCTCCAGCCCCTATTCTTTACTAGCGCATTCCTACTGGAGCAGGAATCCTTTTGTTATAGCCGTCTGTTAAGACTAACAATAGAGTCTCCTCCTCCTTCTCCTCCTCCTCCTCCTCCTCCTCCTCCTCCTCCTCCTCCTCCTCCTCCTCCTCCTCCTCCTCTCCTGTCCTCCTCCCCCCCTCCTCCTCCCAACACTAACCTGCAGAACATTCATCTTCTCACTTCGAATCCAGCGCTACCGTTGCCTCGGCGACACTTCCCGAGAGCCTCACTCTCGTAGGACGAACCAGACCAGAGTCGCATGCCAGGGGCAGCCCGAAAACGGAGAGTAGCAACAACAACAGCTAGAAACCCTGAGTGTTGTACACTAATACTTTAATAGTACAGAACTATTCTAACAGTATTCATGTAGCAGTTCTTAATACTAAGAGACTAACGTAGTACATAGTGGTCATGTCGACACTAATACACTGTATTACTATACTACTATAACTCTAACAGGAATAACAGGAATAATCCTGTAGCAGGACGTGAATACTAATTATAAAGTGTAGAGTCCTTATAATAACACTAATAATAGTATCAGTTGTCAAGCTTCATGGAGGAGATAGTATTAATAATTGGCCAATAATTACTTTTCCTAGGAGCAGCTATATTTGGACTCCATTGAATAAATTGGAAATGGATGTTATTTATTTATTATTATTATCATGGTTTGTCATGGGAGCATTTCTATTTGATCTCCATTGAATAAGAACGTTTATTATGATTAATTATTATCGTTACTTTTCTTTGGAAACTCCACCCCAAAGATGATAATCATTGTCGTTAACAATTAACAATATTTACTATTATAATTACTGTGACTTATGACCTTCATTGAACAAGATGAGATACTGTTCTCAATGTTATTACTATGGCTTGTCCTCAGGGCTCCTCTATCCCACCCCCTGAAGATACAGACTATTTTTATTAATAACGATAAGAATAACAATAACTGACAATTTCCCCAAATTGTAGACTAGTTGTTGACCGGTGTTGGTAGAATAAGTTTCCTCACTGGCACTTTCCAACCTCAAGGATATCCCAGATCTGGACAAAATGAAAACAAAACCATGCCATTTATCTGAGGGGGCTGAGAGATGGATCCAGCGTCAAAGGACTTGGGTTTGAATCCTAGCTCTGCCATTTGTCTCTGTGGCATCAACAAGTCTCTTAAACCCTCTTTGACTCAGTTTTGTGATCTGTATAATGAGCAGGTTGGAAGAAGCAGCATACCATAGCGGAGACAGTCAGGATAGAGTTTTGGAGTTAGGAAGGTCTGAGTTCAAGTTCTGCCTCTGGCTCCTACTGGCCGTGTGACGCTAGGTAAATCACTTGGCTCCTTGATGCTACAGACAGGTCCACTACATAACAACCGAAGGATCTGAGCACTGGCTGAGGGAGTCTCTTCACCAGGAGTCCACTGCACCAATGCCATCACAGCTCTCATTTTAAAAAATATGAGATGAAAAGTTTGGACTAAGGTCTTCTTCAGCTCGAGATGTACAATGCTGGGTAGAGAGCCTGGTGATTAGCAAGACACTTTATAGACATTATCTCAGTTAGCCTTTCCTGTGCTATGAGGCAGGCACTAAGGGTATCAGTAACCCCTTTTTGTAGATAAATAAACTGAGTCTCAGGGAGGTGGCTGAGCGATTTGCCCCAGACCACACAGCTGCTGAATGTTAGAGGCAGGATCACAACCTAGGTTTTTCCTATATCATAGAGCAACATGAAACCTGGCAGTATCATCTACTTAGCTCTCTTCAGCCCCAGGGGGCGAGGGAACATGAGAGCTCCAAGTGCCCAGGAGAACGTTATCCTGCTCAATGACCACAGTAGTGTAACCCCATAAAGCCTCTCTTGGTTCTCTCTGCTCAGAGTTATTGCTAAATGGCAGGGACTGAGCAGGATTGCAAATGACCTTGCCCTGGGACTGCAGGTCTCTCCATTTGACTCTGGAGAAGAAATGAACCAGCTGAGAGCATCCTCTAGAAAATAGACTCAAAGGGCTCTTGCTTGGGAGTTAAGAGACAAGAATTATATTTTTGATTCTGGTCACTAACTCCCTTGTGCCTCAGTTTCCCCGTTTGTAAAATCAGATCTGGGCCTGGATGATATCTAAGATCATTTCCAATTCTCACATTCTATGACTGGGATAATAAGAAATGCCCAAACTTTATTAGTAGTATTACCTTTACATGCATGATAATAATAATAATGATCTTGGAGTTCTTAAAGGTACATTCTATACATTCTCTCCTTTGAAAATGCTTCTTAGAGAACTCCCAGATGAAGCCATTCCTTCTACCAATGCAGGTCAGCGCCTTCTCTGCAATTTGTAGTCTTAGAGAGTTGACTGGACCACTGCAAAGGGAAGTGACTTGTTCAGAGTCACCCAGGCAATGTCAGAGGTGGACCTTGAAATCAGCTCTTCCTGGCTCCGAGGTATAGGCATTAAGTTGAATTTCCAGAGATATGTCTAAATTAAAATCTCAAAAATAAGATGGTAATTGTTTTCCACTTTATTTGTCATGGGATTTTTCTTTTTTGCCATATAGCTAATATGGAAATATGTTTTGCATGACTTCAGAACTATAATGGGTATCATACTGCTTGCCTTCTCAATAAATGGGGAAGGAGAGGAAGGGAGGGAGAAAATTTGGTGTGGAAAAGAAACCCTTTCTCAAAAGAATAAAAAATAAAACAAGATGGCAATTTTCAGATCTGAACCTCCATTTCCTTGACCCCAAAATGAGGGGATGTGATGAGATGGCTTCTGGCCTCCCTTCCAATTCTAATTCTAGATGTAAAAGACAAAACCAGAGAAGATGGAGGGCACTTTCCAATTTTTTTCCAAAGAGGTCTATTTTAAACAGGATTGACCAGTTGCATGCTTAAAATTCCCTTTGCTTAGAATATTGGCTGTTCTGTAATTTTAATATTTATTTATGATGCAGCTACCAGAAATGGATTTTGCAGGTCAACTGGGTCAGTCGGTAAGTACAAACTTTAATGGCACAATTTTTAAAAGTGTATTCTTATCGAAAGAGGGAGAGTAAAGTGTTAAATATTCCCCGTATGCTTCCTACTCCCACAGTCTGCAATAAAGCAAAATTGTTTGTTTTGGTTGGCTTAAAAGTTGGATGAGTATTTTTCATTCTTTTATCCCGAATGCTCTGTTTCATATGACTTTAAAGCGTCATCAAGAGCTATGCCACACGAACACTTATTCTGTTTTCTCCTCCGTAAAGATGTTTCCTATGGGACGTTTGATCTCTCAAGGACCAGAGCAAAAAACGGAGAAAGCCCCAGTAAGTTTGGTTTTATTTTGGTTTTGTCATTGTTATTGTTTTGTCCTTTACCCTCAGCAGCTTAACACTCATTTTCTTCCTGGAAAAGACTTTGCTAATGACTGTTTCATTTCTGTCTAGGTTGACCCAAGAATGTTTTACATATCTTATGGAGCAAACCGATTGGTAAGTTGGAGGTGCATAGAGACATCATTCCAAGTAGGTGCCCAGTCAATACTCCTTGAATATCTTCAGTCAAAGTGACGTAGAAAGGTTTACTGTGAGTGGTACATTCGAAGCCAGGAAGAACTTTCTCCCTCTGTGCTCCAGGGTAGGTCACTTAAAAACTCTGAGGTTCACCTTCCACATATGAAAACTGTTTATGACATCATCTGTACTAATTGTGTCATAGAGTTATTAAGAGACTAAGATACGCTCATGTACGTAGAGCACTTGGGAAATCTTTAAGCATTAAATAAACTTGGAATAATTTTATTATTTTAATTATATACATATCAGTTCCTATTTGTCTTATTTCCATAAGATACACTAGCATATTTATAGCTACAAATATATGTTATATCATTCTATCGTATATATTTGTGTGTCTTTCTGCAATGTATTACAAAATGTATCTGTATCCTAATAACATGTCTTCCTTCACTCAAGAGCATTTGTTAAAAATCCTCCTCTGTCCCGAGAGCGCTATGGTCAGCATGGAACAAGTTACAGAGTTCATAGAAAAGAAGCATCTATTAGATATTTTAGCACCTTGCATGTGATAGGTGCTTAAATGTTTATTGACTGACCGAAATGACTCTTAGGCTGGAGATCTAAGTACCAAAGTACATGTTCCTTGCCCTTGAGGATCTTCTAAATCAGGGAATAATACATAAGCTCATAAAACTAAAGTGTACCCAATTAGATAACAACTACATGAACAAGTATCAAGAAAAGTGAATCCTGAAGAGACACACATGCAAAACTTAAGTTTTGACTCTAATTTCTTCAAGAAAATCATTCAGCAGAAAATTCCTCCACTCCCATTTGGCTGTACTACTGTCCACACCTAATCGGTTAATCAACCCAAATATACTAAGTGCCCATTTTTTTGTCTAGAGAGAAAGTGTAAGCCTACACTGATAAAGAGTGTTCGTTCATCTGGGAGTTCCCTATACTGATGAATTACAGGTGAATTACCAGTAAATGGCTCAGGCACTATCCCTTATCCCTAAACTACTATCTTTTTGAAGCACTGGGGAAACAAAGGTTAGAATGAAAGAGGTTCACCCCTGCCCTCGAAGAGCTCCCCCTATTCTATCTATACAATCCCCATTTTAAAATCCAACTGGAAGTGAAATAATTTGAGATCTTAACTATTCAACACCTAAGAAGATACCTCTTAAAAGTTGGCTCTCATTTCAACATTTCATCATTTTCTTTGAACAGAATGCCCCAGCAAGATTTGGCTTACTAAGCTCTGAAGAAATGATGGTGAGTAGGGCTTTGCTTCTTAAGCCAGCATTCAGATGGGCCTAGTCACCAGTTATCAGACCATTCTCAAGGCTTTCTATTAAGTGTCAAACATTCGGTTATGGACATTTTTAAAATTAATTAATTTATTTTTAGACTATTTTCCCATGTTTCCATAATTCATTTTACTTCCCTCCTGTTTTCCCTCTCCGCTCCCAGAGCCGACAAGCAATCCGCTGGATCATACAAATGTTGTCACTTGATACCTATTTCCATATTATTTCTTTTTGCTATAGAGTGAGCTTTTAAAGCCCAAACCCCAAGTCACATACTCATGTTATACACATGATAATTGATGTCATATGTTTTGCTTTTGCATTTCTACTACCACAGTTCTTTCTCTCAATGTGGTTAGCGGTTTTTGGTTTTTTTTTCCCATAAGTCCTTCGAGAGTGTCCTGGCTTGTTGCATCAGCTATGGGAACTTAGTTGTTTTCCTCCTCCACACATGAAGATGACCAGGAGATTCGTTAATTGCTTTTATGTTGCTATTTAGTTTGATATTCTGATATTAATGAAATCTTAGTCAGAAGGGGTAACTGGGTGACTAAGAGCCAGGTCTAGAGATGGGATGTCCTAGGTTCAAATCCAGCCTCAAACACTTCCTAGCTATGTAACTCTGAGCAAGTCTCTTAACCAATCACTTGATTCTTATTACTCTTTTCCTTAGAATTAATTCTTAGATTGATTCTAAGATAAAGGATAAAGGTTTAAAAAAAAATCTCAGTCAGGTGCTCAAAATCTGTGACCAGATTAAACTTTCAATCGAAAACAGAATCCTCGTCATCTCAGGTTTCAGATATTTTCTCAATGAAAGATACTTTGCTCATAGAGGAGGAAAGACTTGTCAAGAAGATCAAAGCAAAAAGGGGAGATATAGTCTTAAAAAAAATTTTTTTTAATCTTAAATCTTCCCATGATGTACCAAGCTTTGGTCTATATGAAATGATACCTGGAGTTAAAATGCCTCAAATGGGCACACCCCAGCTTGACTGGTCTGAGAAGACAAATCAACCAATATTTATGAGGCACCCTTTCTTTTCCTTCTTTCCTTCCTTCCTTCCTTCCTTCTTTCCTTCCTTCCTTCCTTCCTTCCTTCCTTCCTTCCTTCCTTCCTTCCTTCCTTTCCCTTCCCTTCCTTTCCCTTTTTCCTTTCTCTCTCTCTCTCTCTCTCTCCCCTTATTTATGTGCCAAGCTCTCTGATAAACTAAGGGGATACAGAGGCCAAAAAAACAAAATTCCTAATAACAAGTAACTCACAGTGTGATGGAGAAAAAAAAAATGATGCTTCATCTGAGGTTACTAACATTTTTTGTGTCATGGGCCATATTGGAAGTATTCTGAAATAGAGAACCCTTCTCAGAATAATGTTTGTTTCCTACATTCATAATTTAAGGAAATGCTATATTTTACTATTGGTTGTTCAGTCATTTTTCAGATCAGTTGTGGCTGACTCTTTGTGACCCTGTTTAGGGTTTTCTCGGCAAAGAGACTAGAGTAGTTTGTCATTTCCTTTAATAACTCTTAACCAGGATTAAGTGAGTTGGCCTGAGTTACCCAGCTAGTGTCTCAACCTAGATTTGAACTTAGAGAGATGAGTTCTCCTGATTCCAGGTCTGGGACACTATCCACTGTACCAACTGTAACCCAAGATGGAGTCCCTCTGGTCGTAAGTCTGTTAAACTCCATTTCACCATTAACTTCAGGTTATAAAGAAAAACTAGTAATAAAATTAAAAGCTATCCTGAATTTACAGATTCGAATTGATTGTAATAAACAGCTAAAACACTTACCCACAGATATGTTGTTGGTTATGCTCATAAACCCAAGCTCTGATGGTTTTATTCCTACCTAATAATATTTTTCTCCCTCCCAACCTGATGTTGTTTTTTAGTGAGGATGAAGTAGTCTATGACATTTGACCTATAGTGGTTTTCATACGTGATCTAGGTATCTTTGTCCTCTGATTCTTTTTAGGGAGGAAGAGGTACCCCTATGGGTTATGGAGCCATGTTTCCAGGAATGAGGTCTGGCTTTGGAGGGATGCCCCCAAACCCAGCCATGGGAGGAGACTTCACGCTTGAACATGACCAACCAACCGGAGGCAACAAACCCCCTGGTCTAGCAGAGGGTGGTGCCCAAGACTCCCCTGGGCCTAAAGGCAATGCAGGCAATCTGGAGAAGCCAGCTTTCCTTCCAGAAGAAATCCCTTGGGCTCAGGGAGGGATCCTGTCTTTTCCTAAGGGGAGCATTTCTAGCTTGGGTGGAGGCCCAGCTGGGCAGATCAAGGGATTCCTCAGAGGCACTTCACCAACCCTTGAACCAGGCATTACTCCAGGACCATCCGATATTACTGAAACCTTTGGCACTGATATAACTACCCCCCTGGGCATGCTAGAGGAAGGGCCTTTGGATATTACTATAGAACCAGATACCCACCATACATCAGTACAAGGGAATGAGTCCCAGCAGCCACAGATTATGCAAGATGTTTGGCATTTCCAAGAACCCTGAGAGGCTTCAGAAATCAATGACCTGGTGTATTTATGGGCACATTTCCCAACTATCTCTGAAACAAGACCTTTTGCCTAAAACACTAATTATTCTACTGCTATGGCAACTAGCAATAATGGAATTCAATATCGAAATAACATGCAAATATCTAACACTAGCAGTGTGCTGAGGGGGGTTAGTGATCTTTGTGGTTCACTTCAGGATGAATAAAAGAATTCTGTCTTTAATATTTACTTTTGGTTTTCAGCTCTATGAAAAGAAGACAATTTCTAATGCGTTAGAGAACTCTACTTAGTGGAATGGCATGAGCTATCCTATCCAATTACATACAATGCTGCTTTTTAAAGGTTTCCCTTTAAGTGATCTGGAAGATTCTCCGAAATACAAGCTATGTTATCCAGTCCCTCATGTGGGGATTCATGTGAATTCTCCTGCTGGGTTGGTGGTTTAGGTATAATGTATGGATGATAACAGAACACTTTAGAATATTGGATTAAAAGCGTCTTACTCATTCTAAAATAAAGGTGGTTTTTTTCCTCACTGATCACAGAGACTTGCCTTAATGTATTTAACTCAACAAGCATTTGTTCACACCTGCTTTTTTCTAGCTGCTTGGGATACAAGGACAAAACCCTAAAGGAATGCCTGCCTTTAAGGAGATTCTAGAAAGAAAAATAGTTTTTGCCTAACTGAAAAGAATTGCATGTAAAGAGGAAAGAAACAACTGGGGAGAAATCTTGGAGGTAAATGTGTCAGCTATCAGCACTCCAGTCTCTCTTTGATGATTACAATTGAGAAATAATATTCCTCCATCATCTGGAACTTCCCTTTCCAAAGCTGCATTTTAGATCATCAGGCTATTCTGTGTTAAGTAAGCCATAATTTATTGTATAAATAATTCCAAAAAGAAATAAGAAACAATGACTAGGCAAAGCAAAAGTCTTTATGTGAAACTATTAAAGGACACATCCCTTAGTTTATTTAGTACATTGATTGTATTATTACAACTAGATAAACATTACATTGTTGTAATGTTTATTATTATCCTTTTGTCCTGGACTACTTCCCCAATTCCCACTTACATGGACCAGAGAGGTCTCCCCAGTCAATGAATGAATGGTTCTCCTCTCCGGATTCTAGTGCCAATGGTAAAGGGGTGAAATTAGAACGGCCTTCATGAGGCCTGGCTGAGTTTGCTCCTCATTATTTATTAATGTTCTAACCAGAGTTAGTTACATTTTAGAAAAGAGAATTTAACACTGTCCTCCTACCCCTCCCCAAATAAAATAAGGGCCCGCTATCCCCTTACACACAAGAGGTCCTTGGAGAAAGTAGGCTCAAATTTAAAGAGCTCATAGTACTGAAGGCTAAAGTCATCATAGCTCTTGATTATTGGCAGTCCTTTTCTTCCTTTTTATGGAGTCCTCAGGAAACTGCCATGAGGTGTAGTTCTCTAGAGGGCTCTGAGGGTCAGAAGGCTTGGGGAATCCGGAAGTTGCCTGTCCTCAATGTATGTAGGTTGATCTCAGCATGTCTTCCAGCTACTGAAGCACATATTCATTGGGCGTGGTTGCTGGGAGGACATTACTACAGTAGTTACTGGATACATATATGGAGGTCAGAGAGCTGGGTAGACTTGGAGTTTCCACTTTTCCAGAGGTCTTGCTCTTGATGTTCAATGGACTTTCAGATAAGGGAGAAACTATAGAACTGATTAAAGTAAAGATGAAGTATTCCTAGTATTCTATTCCACATTGTCAAGGGTTAAAGGAGAGGCACAGAAAAGGCAACAGAGGGGGCCACAGATTATCCAACTGGTTACCAAAAACTCTCATACAATGCCTCAAAATTAATTCTAGAGCAGCATAACTCACACATAAATGAAGTAAAATAGATTTTCAGCCCAAAACAACTTAGAAGGCCAGCACAAGGGATCTAGTGCACTGGGTTTGCAGTGGAATGCAGTGTACTAAGGCAGACCAATTGTAGCACTAGGTCTTTGGCACAGCTGAAGAAGACTTCTGGAGCTCTCAGCCACAGATGGTAGGGGGTGGGCAAGCTCATTGGACAACTGTTCAGAAGTAGATTACAAAGATTCCTTTTAATGACTCTGGGTGTAAGACTCTTGTGGCATTGTACAAATTCAGAAACAGGTCGCATTTGGGGGCTTGATCTCAGGATGAGAATAAGCCCTATTAGACACCAACACTTGTGGTCATAGCGGAGCAGGCTACCTGGATCACATTTTGAGGAGGGAAAAGAGTGACTGGGGTTACACACAGACCAGAGCACATGCTAGTAGTGTATTCAACATAACTCTCCTGAAATTATACCACCTTCAAAAACGTGAAAGCAGGTAGCTTCCCAGAGCCGGTTCTGAAAGTAGTTGCACAAAGAACCTAATATTTGGAACAGTCTTCCCTTCAGCATAGTTACAGAATCCAACTTTTACAATGTTTTTAAATTAAAAAAAAAAAAGAAAAGAAAAGAAAAGAAGGAGGCAGCTGGGTAGTTCAGTGGATTGAGAGCCAGGCCTAGAGACAGGAGATTCTAGGTTCAAATCCGGCCTCAGACACTTCCCAGCTGTGTGACCCTGGGCAAGTCACTTGACCCCCATTGCCTACCCTTACCACTCTTCTGCCTTGGAGCCAATACACAGCATTGACTCCAAGACAGAAAGTAAGAGTATTTAAAAAAAGAAGACAAAAAAAAAAAAAAAGAAAAGAGAATAAGGAAGAAAAATGAGTAAGCAACCAAAAAAAATAATTCAACAAAGTTATTTTGTTGGCAGAGAAGACCAAACCCAGAAGACAACAAAGTTAATACTGCTGTACCCAAATACTTCCTCGAAAAATAGTAATTGATCTCCATCCCCAAAATAATTAATGGAGGAGCTCAAAAAGTATTTTAAAATTCAAATAAGAGAGTTAGAAGAAAAATTGGAGAAAATAAAGAGTTAATAACTTGGTTAAGGACACAAAAAAATACTGAAGAAATTAATTTCTTTTTTTTTTTTATTTTAAACCCTTTAACTTTCTGCGTATTGACTTATAGGTGGAAGATTGGTAAGGGTAGGCAATGGGGGTCAAGTGACTTGCCCAGGGTCACACAGCTGGGAAGTGTCTGAGGCCGGATTTGAACCTAGGACCTCCTGTCTCTAGGCCTGGCTCTCAATCCACTGAGCTACCCAGCTGCCCCCAAGAAATTAATTTCTTAAAAAATAGAAAAAGCCAACTGGTAAAAGAGGTACAAAAGTTCAATGAAGAGAACTACTTAAAAAGCACATTTTGCCAAGTGTAAAAGATATATAAAAATGCATTGAAGAGAAAAACTTCTTGAAAGGTAAGATTGGTCTTATGCTTTAATCTCTATATATCTGCTTTATCTATTTCAAGTGATTACTAATAAACTCTATGGAAAATAAGAATCTGGAGTTTGTCATTTAACTTTAACAGAAGGTATAGAATTTGAGAAATTCCTTGGGAAATAACTCTTTTTACATGTAATTGGGGGCAAATAAAAATTAATTTTTCAAAAGAAACCCATTTTGTTATTTCTGCTTTTAATTCATCTTTGAAGGTGCCACCCTTATTTTGATTCCCAATATCATTCTTTCTGTGCCAAGAGACAGTGAAATTAGAATCTGTTACCCTAAAAACTACAATCTCTAGTAAAGCTATGATTTCCAGCAAGACTACAATCCTTGGCAAAACTATGATTCCCAGAACCGCACTTGCTGTTACATGCTGACATGTACAATGTTACATTACCTATTGTTACATGCTGACATAGACTGGAGATAAATTGGGTGGAGTTCTATGTCTAGCCCTCTTTCCTTTCTGTGGAGGCTTTGGTGGAACAAGTCCTTTTGAGCATGTAGATTAGCTTGGGCATGTAGTTTTATTTTGTTATATAATTACCATTTTTACTTCTTTTACTTCTAGTGATTATTAATAAGTCTTATGAAATATAATATTTGGAGTTATTGCATATTAATTTTAATTTTTACATTTATGGCATCCACCAAAGTTTGAAAAAGAATTCTCAATTTGAGTAGATAAATTTTGCAAAGCTGCATTTCCTCTCCTGCTGCTTCTGGTGCCCTGTTTCTGCCAGGTTTTTGTTTTTTCCCCATTTTTCTCCAGCTGCCCACCTGTTTTCATTTGAATGACTTAGTGTGAGGGAAGGGGAGGGAGGGGCCTCAGCAGAGAAGGGATAAGCCACTTCTTGAGTCCATCTACTTGAGCCAGTGTTCCTTATTGCTGCCCATCCAGCCTCTTGCTAACTCCCTGGGTGATCCCAGCCCCTGCTTCCCTCCTCCTCCTGCTTCCCTCCTCCTCCTCCTGCTGCTGCTGCTGCTGCTGATGATGATGATGATTGGAGTCCCTCTCTGGAGTCTTGGAAAATATAAATCCCTTTTAACTCCCAGTCAATGTGACTGGGGAAGCAAGTTGCTCACAGGCATTTTATTTTGTTAGATAATTACCTTTTTATTTCTTTACTTCTAGTGATTATTAATAAAGCTTATAAAAATAATATTTGGAGTTATCGTATATTAATTTAAAGCTTACATTTATAGATTTTTGCCTTCCAAATAAGTACAAAAACAAGATATGGGGATTGAGATTGATGCTTTTTAGCACCCCCAAAGTCTCACTTGCCAAACCAAAGTTTGTGGCTTTAGCTTATTATAAGGAAAGGATGAGTTTAGGTTTGTAGAGCACTGGGGCATGAGACTAGCTGAAGAGAGTATTCTGGAATCTTGGAAAGGGAGGTTAAGATCAACAAAACAAAACAAAACCTCAGGGAGAGTTAGGCAACCTGTCTCTCTCTGGATTTGATCCTGGAGGGTGTGAATGCCAAGTCCTGGGAGTCTGACCCAATCCTGTGTTACTGTTTCGTTGCTGATTTGGTGCTACATTTCCTGTGTAATAGGGAAATAGGTTACAAGAGTCAGAAAACAGATTTAGACAGGCAGGCTGGCAGGAGCTAAAAATTCCATCCTAGAATGCAACAAGGGACTGGACATAGAGGACTCTCTCTATATTGCAGTTGGGGGTTTGTTGGAGTTTGTTGGAGTTGAGCTTCCAGTGACCAGAGAGTCAGTGGATTTTTGGGGTATTACTGTGCCTTGAGAAACATTTGCAAAGCATCATTTCCATTTATCAAGTGCAAGAAGAGCAGGTTGTGATTAGCCGTCTTGTTTGGTGGATAAATAAGATACATCTTTCTCCCTTTCTTCCCTGTGGATTTACTAGGCGGTTTACTTGTGATTCTTCACCATCTGATACATCTGAGCAATAGATCTAGGACATCTTCGAGAGAATCCATTTTTCCCTTGTGTCCTGGCTGGCTGCCTGCCATATTGTTATTGAAGGGATTTCCCAGACCTCTAACCCCGATTTTATCCCAAAGGTGTTAAGCATAGTTTGTCCCTCTCTCCCCCATCTACTTTCCTTAATTTATCACATTACACTGTTTTTTTAATTTCCTGTTGTCTTCCTCTATCCCAAACAAAGAGCGCACTGTAAGATATCTTCCTAAACCTGAGTTTCCCTAGCTAGCCTAGTGACCAGTATAACTGCCAACTGTCATTTTAACAACTAGTGTGTTTCACCTATTCTCACATCCCTCCTGCAGATCCCCAGATACCCTGTGTCACTCCTGTCACTTGTGTGTGGGTGTGCCCTAGTTGTGAATATCACCCTGATAAGGTAGTTACTTATTTCACCTGAAGAATATCTGAGGAAGCTGTCTCTGTCCTGTGTCATCTGTAGCTATCTATAAGACAAGGTCTAAGCCCATGTGGGTTTAGGATCTGTCCTTAGACCCCCCCCCCCCACACACACACCTGATCTGGTATTTGCCCCAGAGGGTTAGGGCACATGAGGTATACAGAGCCTAGGATTCCAGTTTATTATGCCACAGAGATAATTTAGGACCTGAACTCTAAGAAGATCCTTCATGCAAAGGCTTTAAGATTTGTGGTACTTTAGTTAGTGATCTCAGTGTTAAGATTTCCCTTTATCCTCTCAACTTTTCCCTACTTTAATAAAATACACTCCCAGTTACTGTGTTTTGGTATCTGTGTATTGTTCCCAGACTCAACACTGCCTGGACTGGGTTCTGTTGACCTTCCCAGACCATAGTTTTATTTATCCTATTACTCGCCCAGTCTTATCCATCTGGTCCCATCCTCTATACCACTCTTAGAAACTTCAAGTAGTAATCAATTCTATACTGATGGTCTGAGATTGAATCTTTGCTTTAAGCCATTGACCACATTTGGTCTATGTTCAATGAAGGTTTCAAGTAGGATTGTTTGTCTTACTTTATTCTAGTACTTACATAAGAGGATGCATGGGAAAACTGAAATATCAACAGACCACTGGCTGCAAACACAATTACTCATTTCAGTTTCCAAGATTATCACAGTTTCTAATGTAATCCAGAACCAGTCTCTTAGGCCGTCCCTAAATATAACTCCAAGTGTAGAACTAACCCCAAATTGAACAGAAATTGTGAGCCTTTCCTTAAATATTTTTATTAATCAATTATTAACTAAGTTGAAAGCATTCCTTAAATTTCTTCCTAAAATAAATAACTCCAGTAATTTTCCTGGTTTATGCCTACTGTTCTAGAGCGGCAGAGCCCTTATAGAAATGAAGAATGGGAAAATGGTGACATTTCAAGGGCTCTTTCTCTCGGATATTCTTTTTTATTTCAATACTGCTAAAAGTTATGTCTCTTCAAAGCCAGTGCTTGTCTGGGCAGGAACCGGTTGATGACCTACTAACGTTATACTCTCTTATATCCCATATTCTTATCCAGTGCTGCCATCTAAAGGCCAAGGCATTCATATAAATGAAAGTCTCCTTGTCTTTGTCTCTACCTCCGCTCTGTCGGTATTTCTCTAGGTCTATCTCTCGCAATTCTGTCTCTGTCTCTGTAATCTCAAAATCTTTGTCTATCTTCGTCGCAGTTTACCTATCTCCCTCCTCTCCAAAAACAAAAGCAAACAGGGTTAGGATACTTCACCAGGATCACTCCCGGTATGTATGGCCTCTGGCTACCTTCCACCTTAGAATCAGGACCCTTCCTGATTCCCAGACGCCGTATTGTTATAGAGTGACGCTACCTAGCGACCGAGTCAGAGCACTATCATGGTAAAACTTTTCCGTTTCTCTTTCTCTGTCTCTCCACTGACTATTGGAAAATCAAGATTAAAAATTAGTGTCTGGCAGAAAAAATCGGGACTTAGTCTCTGGCGGGGAAAGTGGGAACTTAGTCTTTCTTTCTTCCTTTCTTTCTTCCTTCCTTTCTTTCTTTCTTTCTTTCTTTCTTTTTTTCTTTCT
>NC_058135.1:75478-86477 GCF_016433145.1 Gracilinanus agilis | reverse complement strand
CTTCTCCTTCTCCTTCTCCTCCTTCTCCTTCTCCTTCTCCTCCTCCTTCTCCTTCTCCTTCTCCTTCTCTTCCTCCTTCTCCTTCTCCTTTTCCCTCTCCTTTTCCTCCTCCTCCTTCTCCTTCTCCTTCTTCTTTTTCTTCCCTATGAGATAATTTTACATGTGAGCAATGGAACCATGAATCTGTCTAGTACTTTAATTGCTGAAGATGAAACTAAAATTACAGTGTATGGACCTTTCCAATTTTGCTTTGTGGCAGCCGTTTTTGCAAAGTTCTTGATATATGCTAAATCTCCTGGCTTAATGTTGTGCAAACAATACTCCAGAGGATCAGACTGGACTAACACTCCCATGTCATGAAGTTCTTTTAACCTTTCTTGCAAAGCAACTATGTATGAATAGATCTGTGTATCCTCTCCTAACATAGAGACAAAAGCACTTTTAGAAGTTTTGGCGTGTAATGGTGGATGACCATAGAGTAGCTTATATGGTGATATAATCAGATCAGCATGAGGTCTAGTTCTTAGATACAACATTGATACTGGGAGAATTTCTGGCCATTTAAGATGAGTCTCTGTACACAGTAGTATATGTAGATGAATGTGAAGGTCCTAGGGCCGTGCTGCCAAACCTGTAGCACATGAGCCAGAGAGGGCTGCTCCTCTCCCCTCTTCATGCATGCCTGAGGACATTTCCCACATCACCTTATTTCCCAAGGCTAGCATGGCATCATCTCATCTGATTAATGCTCAACATGTGTCAGGCCCACTGGGAAGCACCTGGTTGGGGGTACCCAGGGGTAAGAATGCAGATGGACTCAAGAGGGCTGGTGGGAATCAAGTGGCCAATGGCCAATTTTATTGAGGGAGAAGTTGATATTTATAGGGAAAATGATAAAGACTAAAGGATTAGGTAAGCCTTTTTCAGGAATGATGGTTAGGAATGACTTCCAAAATGGAAATGATGGATGTAGGCTACCTTAGTGGCTCTAAGCAGTGTTTTCTAAAGGATAATAAATCACATGTCAGCATATCAATGTATGACCCAGCTTTGTATGGAATACTGTACATTCTTTTCACAGAACTCCTGTATTATTATTTTCTTGGCTGGATATACAGTATTTGGAGAGGGGGAAAGTTTGTTTTTCCCATACTGAGATGCAGGCTGCATGCCTGGCTGTAGCTGGCTGATGGCTCTGATTTTATTGGGGTCTATTCTCACTGCTAGGGGCTACAAACATGGTTATCATTAATAGACTCATTTCAGACAGGTTCTGGATCTAGAGGTTGGAGTCAGGGACCTGGAAGCATTTTCTGGAAGCTGAAGAATTCAAACGACAAGTGGTGGACTATCTCGTCCTCGGGGCCAGGGCTATGTACAAGGAAATGATATAGTTTGCTTTATAAAAATTATAAACATTAGCTAAGAAAATTATAGTTTGGGGTGGTATTAAATCTTGCTTACATCCTGACCTTAAGCCTGTAACCCAGGAGATTCCATAAATCCTACCACACCCCCTCTTGGGTGTATAACAAGATGGTCAGACAGAAAGAGGAAGGATGGTCTTGTTTGAAGAACAAGACAAGTCACACAGGAGGTGGAGGGCTACTCTTGTTTTCACATATCAGTTAACCAACCAAAACTGCTGACTCCTAGTATTTGTAATAGATTGTGTGGTAATAGGCTATTATATATAATCTAATAACTGATCTAACCCCCAAAATAACATATTGCACCATAATCAGCAGTAAAAACACCAGGACCCTGACTGAGTGCTGCAAAGTTATGACCCATAATGATCTTTCTCACACTTACCAGATTAATCGGCACTTGCGTCATTAATTAAGAAAATGCCCATGTGAATAATTTTACATCTATTCTATTTTCATTGTGACTGTATTTTCTGTCACCTCATCAGATTTCTTGGCATAAAAAAGGTTATCTCCTAAGGTTTGGAGGTCTCTGCTCTTGATTTGACCAGGGTCTGGCTTTATTGGGAGTCTTGCCTCCTCTCAATAAAACAATTGAGCTTGGAGTTCTGTACTGGTGTGATAAATTTTCAACACATATGTAGCACAGACCCTAATGCAAAATAAGCTTAAAATTTGATATGCAAGTGATAGATTTAGAAGTTGTAGAAATAAGTGTAATTGTATCAGTTATGTTACCCTGGCCACTGAGTACAATCAGTCCAGAGGGTCAAGCTGATAGATGCGAGATTTTCTATGTAAGATAATTGTTTTTGCTTTGGGAATTGGTTTTTTAGCAACTGTCTGGTGAGCCTGTTGGGTTGTGTGCCATCTCTGAACTGTGCAGCTGTGCCTTGAACATTAGCAAGATCAAGAAGTTTTTCAGGTTGAGACAGGAGTCTTCTGTGTGTGGGGACATACACAGAAACTCCCATCTCCCTGCCTTGCCCACTGGATTTATCTTGCTCTTTTGACCTGTGTTCCTGGGACAAGCTGAGACATCTGCACAACAGCCAAAGGACAGCTTAGGGAGATACCCTTTACCCTTGACCAGACAGCCATTGCCCAGGCTGTCTGCTGTAGGTTTTGTGATAGACTAGTCATCTCCATCCCATCAGTCCCTGAATTACCAATAGACTTTAGTGGCAGTTACTCCTTCTTCCCTCCACAACCTGTCCTTGTTCAGTCATCAAACCCTTTTTACATAAAGCTTCCTTGGTCTTTCTCCTTTCCCAGATACCTTAGTGCAGTGATGGGCAAACTTTTTAAAGAGGGGCCAAAGGAAAGGAAATGCTCCTCTGTCAGTCTGTTTCTAAGGCAACTCTTTCCAAGTTTAATTGTATTGTATCCTACTCATTGTATTCGTCAGATTAGGAATAATGTTGTGCAGCCAGATAGAATATTTCAGGGGGCTGCATCTGGCCTGTGGGCTGTAGTTTGCCCATCACTGCCTTAGTGACATCGTGAATCCATTGTTAGTTGAGAGTTGTGTACCCCTGGCTTTATTCATCTGTTGTTGTTATCTAGCCATTCCCCAGCTATTGTGTTACCTGAGTGTTTTTCTTTTGATCTGCTACCTCTCCACTGATTCCCAATCCAGCTGAGGGACTAATTTAACTCCCTAGCTATACCTCTATCCCCTAAGTACCCCCTAATTATTATATTACCTTTAACATTATGATAGTGGAAGGAATTGCTATGACCAGATTGTTGGACTCTGGGGTGGACAGTTCTGTCATCTGAATAGAAGATTGGCCAAAACACATAGCTGTAGAGAGCAGAGAGTTGGTCGGAGGTGGGGGAGGCAGGGCATGTCCAGATTGGAACCCAGGATCTCTTGTCTCCAGATCTGACTTAATCCACTGAGCCATGGAGCAGCTTCCTGATGGATTTTTATCCCTTTACCTTCCCAACATTTCGTTTATTGGAAATCACTTTTGTCCTTGTGTATATGAATCACTTCTCAATATGTCTGTGGATATATTTGTGGGCATCTATTTGAGAGACTTGAAAGGTTTTTCTTAATTAACTTTTTGTCTTCTAATTTTACTTTCCTCCCAAAGACTTTATTACATATTTTTCCATTTGTAGGCAGAAACAATTTTAGCATTTGTTTTCTGACATCTTGCAATCCAAATCCTTTCCCTTCCCTCCCCCTCCTCTAAATGAGGGAAAAATAATGGGATTTAGGTTATCCATGCTCTGTCGAGCAATGCATATTTCCATGTTCAACACTTTGTGAAGGAAGATACTTATCACACATACAAGAAAATACTCATGAAGGAAATGAAGTAAAAAATGGTCTGCTTCCATTTGAATTCACACTCCACCTGTTCCTTCTATGGCAATGGAGAGCCTTTCTCACCATGAGTCTCTTGCAGTTTTCTGGGATCCTTGAATGCTGATTGTAGTCATCATCCCAGGTTGAGCATCATTCAGTATTGCTGTTGCTTAGTCTGATGATCTCCTGGTCCTGCTTACTTCGCTCTGCATCAGTTCATCCAAGTCTTTGCAAGTTTTTCTGACATTATCCTGTTCCTCATTCCTCAGAGCACCATAGTATTCCATTACAATCACACAACATAATTTGCTGAGCCATTGACTAACCAATGGGAATCCCCATAGTTTCCAATTTTATGCTATGACAAAAGGAGCTGCTTCTCAATCTTTTTGCACAAGAATGTCCTTTCTCCTGTCTTTGACCTCATTTGGATACAGAACTAGTTAGTGGTATTACTGTGCCAAAGGGTATGCACTGTTTGATAGCCCATTGGGTGTGGTTCCAAATGGTCTCCAGAGTGGTTGGATAAGTTCCTGGCTCTACCAAAAAACGGACAGGGGTGTGAATTTCCTGCATGGTGCAGTGTATCCCTGGGGCTGCTCTGGTGTCTGACAGGGGTCGAATGTGGCCTCTGGCTTCCTCTTTAGGATCTTCTTTCTTACTAAAATGTATCTCTTGAAGGGAGTTTGGGTGATGGCAGTACCGGAAGCAGTTTTACAGGCCCTGTCAGGACCCAAGAGTCCTTCCTCCCAGCCTCTGGGCCCCAGACCCCTGTGCTCCTGCTCCCCCAACCCCTTTCCCCCAACCCTTGTGAAGCCTCTGCTTCAGTCACTCCAAGCACCCTCTATTCAGACTAAACAGGTAATAATGATCAGAGAGAGGGTGGAGAGTGAAGAGGAGTTCAGGAGGGCTTCCTGGAGAAGGTGAGATTGTCATTTGGACAGTAGGGAAGCAGGGGAGGGTAGTGGTCCAAGATGTTGAGGGGGGGCCTGCCAGCCACCCATGGAGGACACCCGGAGGAGGTGCTCTTGGCCAGGAGCTGGAGGTGCTGTTCATAGACCCCCTGGGAGGCTAGTGTGTCCTGGGGCAGGGAGGAGGGGAATGGGGCCATTAAGGCTGGGAGTGCCAAAGAGCATCATGGGAGATTTGATGGGGGTTGGGGGGGGAGCCTGGCAGGAAGGAGGAAGAGAGCCCAGCAGAGCCCCAGGAAGTCCCTGCAGTCAGGGATGCTGGGCTGAGGGGAGGAGGAGGGCCTTCCCCACAGGGAGGATTGCCCTCTGGCTAAGGGAACCCCACCTGGGCCATTGGGGAGCCCAGGGGAGAGTGCCAGGCCTGCAGTCGGAGGGGCCTGGGTTCCAGTGTGGCCTCAGACCCTTCTTGTGCTCTTAGCAGCTCCTCCTTTTGTCTTTGAACCCAGAAGGCTGGCCTGGCCCCCTAGAAAGGCTTCCTGGCTGGAGGATCTCCCGCTGGCTGGGCCCCCCTGGAGCACTGGGAGGGATCCCCATGATCCTCCCCCAGCCCAAGGGGGTCTCCAGCAGGCAGTTGAGGATGGGAGAACTTCCAGGGAGAACCCATGATGGGAGAGCTTCTAGGGGGTCCTCCTACAGCGCCTCCCTATGAGAGCAGGGCTTTGGCTTTGGGCCAATTTTTTGTCAGATTCGGCCTACCTTGTCCTCTTGGCCACATCTAGGCCCTATTCCTGGTTCTCCCCCTCCCCCTTCTTAAAATTCTCCTGCCCTTCCCCCTCTTCCCCTCACTCTCACTGATCCCCACCCTTCACCTGCCTGATTCTCCTGAGATGGTTCAAACCCCTCCCAGAACTCCCAGATGGCCCCTCATTGTGGGCCTCACATTCTCTCTGTGCCCCCCTCCATGTGGCATGGGCATTGTACCCCCAAAATCATAGAAGTGTTTCAGGCAAACTATAAGCAGGGACATTCCTTTGCTCCCTTCTATCCTTGTGACGCCTAACCCAAAACATCTGATAACTCCGATAAGATCCTGAGAAGATTCTCCTCCTTGGGTCATCCTTTAGATGGACAGAGAGATGCACCTCCTTGACATCATCAAGTTGTTTCTCAGATGTCCATCTGTCCTCTGAACCATGAGGGTCACCTGCATGCCTCCTGGCAGACCCAGTCAGATGACCAACCTACCCCCTGTAATGGGGATAATTTGAGGAAAGGTGTTTGGGATAAGGGAATTGAAAGGAAGTTGTCAGAGACTTGCTAAGTGGGTAATCTCGGTTACAGGTAGGCTGGGATTAAAGGAGATTCAGAATATAATAGGGCTGAAGTCAGGAGTATAACACAGAAGGGAAACAGAGATCTTCAGGGAGAAGAGAAATTAAACTAAACAGACAAAAACAGCAGGCTTTACAGACTGGGACTTAGACTCAAACACAGGCTGAGGGAAATAGACTAGACTGAAATTAACAACAGGCTTAGTTAATTTCACAGGAAGGGACCTGTTTTGAAGTAACACCTTCCTTCAGGATGGATGCCCAGCTTCCCTTCAAGCCCAGAGTATGTTGTTTCTTTCCCTCTTCTTCCCTCTCTTGATAACTAACAGACAAATTACACTAATAGGTCTGTTGAAACACAAAAGGGTTTATTATCTTTAAAGGATGATTTATCAGGAAAGTGGATCAAAGGAAAGCCCTAACAGTTGTCTCAGGAACCTCAGGTGGGGGAAGGGAGGTAATGATGGAGTCTGAGCAAGGACCTGCCTTAACTCAGCTTACAAATGCTATTGCTATCTAAAGGGAATAAATGATGATTGACTAGTTTCTCTATATCTAATATTGTCAAATAAACAATTAACCCTACACAGATTTTGAACTCCTTTCTAATCACTCTCCTTATTAACTCCCCTGACATATAAGGTAAGGGAGGGAAGGTAGAAATAATGTTAGGGAAGGAAGATATAAAGGGTTTATCCAAAATAATAATTTCTTAAGCAAATATATCAAAGCTAGGCTAAATTCCAATACTATAGCTAGGTAATGAAGCAGCTCGGCTGATCAGACAACCTCCCTCCACGGGAGACCCTAATCAACTGCCTTTTCCTCAAGATTCCAAATCCTAACTGATTTAGAACTCAACTAAAGCTTGAAAAAAGTATATGACCCCCACTCTCTATACTACAAATGCCCCTTTTCTTTTCAAAATGTGAAACTAGCACCATTTTAATAGCTACTAAAGTCTAAGGGATTACTACTCTTATACTAAGCTAAATTCTTACCAAGCTCTTATCCCTAACTAAGTTTGCAAAATAATAAAAGGTTGCTATCTCCTAAGCTATGCTACAACTAAACTAAGCTAAAACTAAGACGGGTTAAGGTAAAAGCATAGGAGAGGAATGGGGATTTCAAGTTTTCAAAAAAATTTTGAACAGAAAGGAAAACAAATTACATTTTAAACATTCACACATATTCTTAAGGCTAATTTTTGCTAACTAGAACAAAGTAATGAATCCTATCTATGCATCTACCTAATTTGATGAACTAATCAGATAATATTAACTAAGAAAAGTTTTGCAAATATTTTTGCAAATAAACTTCTAAATTCTAGTTCTCTTGCTAAAGTTAGTATATAAATAGGTTAGTACACTTATGTCTATGTTAGAAATGTTAGTAATAATAAGTAAGTCTATTGGTTAAACCATAGACCTTTGCTATGTACAATATTTACAAAGAAAATTTTAGACAAATCTTTCCCTTTACTAACTTACTAAACTAACTAAATTGTCCCTGAGTGTTAGTAAAACTTATTGCTAATGGTTAGTAAGCAAAATTACATATGTACATGACATGTCAGGTGATTTGAGTAGAACGGTATCTGTACCAGAGTAAGAGACTTTCTTTTACTAAGGCAGATATACCCTTCTCTAATTAGTGTAAGTTTATGTTTCACATTTAAATGTGAAGTCAGGAAATGTTTTATGTGTTGTCTAGTGACTTATCCGTGTAATGATGTGTTACATACTTACTCCACCGGAATTCTTTTGCAATTAGCATGTACTGTTTGGATGGAATCTAGTGTTGTGTGCAGTGAGAATTCTGTTGGGTGTAAGTTATTTCTTTCCAAATACATGTGTCCAACGCTGATCCGATGTTCTTCTTCACAGTGTGGATGTCCTTCTTACAATAGATGTATTTGGTCACGGATGTCTTTGTAGTTCTCAGGTTTGCTGTCCTCATGAAGATCTGTGAAGTCAGCAACAAGTGAGGCGTTTGATGTACCCGCGCTTGTCAACTTCTGACTTGTGTCGTTTGATGCACCAGTGCTTGTCACCTTCTGACTTGTGTCAGGAACAAATTTTTAAATGTCTATCATATATGATTATTTTCTCTTCTTCTTTCCTTTTGTGATTTCAATAAAGACGATTATTATAGGTAACAAAAAAAAGTTCGTGATTAAGTCTTTGTGCTTTCATTCATTCGTTGTCATCAGTTTCTAAATCTGGTATTGATTGCAAATCTAATGTTATGTCTTCTTCTTTCATTGATTCTTTTCCATTGTCATAATTATTTACAGATGATTTTTCTAAGTGATTGAGATTGGGATAATCATTTGGGTGTAAAATTTGATTGTTTACTGGCTCTTGGTCTACTTCTGCTTCTGACTCATGCTCTGATTGTTGTTCTGATTGTTGCTCTGTTTCTATGGTCTTATGTATAGACTTTGGATTTATTGAGGACTTGCTTGATTGATCAGTTGGTGCTAATTGATCTTTGTTTTGCCATGCCCAGAGTTCCATAATGCCCTTTCTGGTGTAGTACATTGCAAAATGTGTAATATAACATTGGTTTTCCATTTGCTCCTAACCAAACTCCATTAACAAGGTATGCACCGTGATGTTTCTTCCAATCCTTCACTTCCTTTGGGGAGTATGCATTTTTGAGATCTTCTTCCTCCACCAAAGATAAGTTCAGAATTGTCAAAGGTCCATATTTTGCTGCATATCTGGCTGTCATGTCCGCTCATTTGTTCCCTAATTCCACTGGTCCTTGGGTTTTTGTATGAGCTTTGCAATGGATGACTGACACTTGGGCTGGTAATTGGATTGCATCCAACAACTGATTAATTAAATTGCCATACACTATTTGTTTGCCATTTAATGTAATGAAACCTCGATTTTTCCAGATTATAACAGAATGATGGACGCTCGAAAAAGCATAACGAGAATCGGTAAAAATGTTAGCTTTGAGATTTTCTGAGATTTTTAGAGCGTAGATTAGGCCAATCAATTCTGCTGCTTGAGCACTCATGGTAGATGGTAATGATGAGTACCAAAGGGTCTCAGAGGCTGTCACTACGACTACTCTGGTATATCTCTGATTGTCTACTATATATGACGATCCATCTGTGAATAAGGTAATATCGGGGTCTTTCAATGGCTTATCGTCTAAATCAGGTCTTGTTTTATGCATGATGTTAAGTGCATCCTCACAGATGTGTAGACTTTCTCCTTCCAGAGGTAAATCTAGAATCAGAGTAGCAAGATTTAAGTTTCTGCACCAGTGAAAAGTTGTATTTTCACTAGCCAACAGGATTGCTTGGTATCTTGATAATCTCTGAGAAGTGAATCCCTGTAAGTTGGTGTTTCTTAAAGTAGATTCCACTTGGTGTTGGGAAAATACTTTCAGTTCACTGCCTAATACCAAGGATGAAGACTTTCTAATCATAATGGCTACAGCAGCTATGGCTTTTAAACAACTAGGCATACCACAAATCACTGAATCTAGCTTAGAGCTGTAGTAAGCAACTGGTGTAAGTCTATTTCCAAATGTTTGTGTGAGAACACTGGAGGCTATCCCTTTGTCTTCATGCACATAAAGTAGGAATGGTTTGTCATGATCAGGGATACCTAGGGCTGGAGCTGATAGAGTAGGTGATTTCAATTTCTCTAATGCATGGATATGTTCTTTATTCAGCTTTAACGGTTCTGGAACTTCCTTCTTGGTTAGCTCTATCAGAGGTCTTGCAATGTGAGCATAACCTGGAATCCAGTTTCTACAGAAGCTCGTTATTCCTATGATTGCCCTGAGTTGCTTTTTGGTCTTAGGCAAACTCAAATTCTGTATATCTTGTGTTCTCTTTTGGGAAATTCTTCTGGAGCCTTTCTCTAGGATGAATCCTAAATAATTTACTTTTTCCTTCATGAATTGAGTTTCGATTTGGAAATTTTATGGCCCCTTTTGCCTAGCTCTTTGATCAAGTGTACGCTATCAGTGTAACAGACTTCAGCAGATGGTGACATTAGCAGGATGTCATCAACATAATGTACCATTTTGCTGTCAAGGAATGTTATGGACTCAAGGTCTCTTTGCAGAATTTGGCAAAAGAGTGAAGCTGAATCTGAAATCCTTGGGGCAAACACGTCCAAAAGACAGATTTTCCTTCCCAAGAGAAAGTGAACAGCTTCTGGCTGTCTCTGTGCAGGGGAACAGAGAAGTATGCAGAGCTCAGGTCCAGAACAGTAAACCAAGCAGCTTCAGGTGGAATGGCTGCAATGATTTGTGATGGACTTGTTACCACGGCATAGGTCTTTTGCACATGGTCGTTTATTGCTCTGAGATCTTGATCTAAATGCCATTGAGTCTTCCCATCAGGAGATAATTTTGCTTTCTTTATTGGCATGATTGGTGTATTGTATTGTGAAAATCCATATTTTAATATACCCTGCTCCAATAAACTCTCTATGATGGGTTTCACTCCTTCTATCACTTCTTGACTAAGTCTGAACTGAGGAATTCTTGGAGGTAAGCCTTCTTTCACCTCTATCTTTACTGGTTCCGCTGACAATATCCTGCCCACCTCATTTGAATTTTTAGCCCACACATAATCTGGAATATCATCTGGAACCTCATAGATGTTATTAGTTGATTGGTATGATGGTTCCTCACTACATGGGTCTAAAAATAAAATGGGATGGTGTTTCAGAGATCTCTTGGGTATATGTAAATAAATTTGTCCATCTGGTTGACATTGGATGGTTGCAGCCAATTTGCATAAAAGATCTCTTCCCACGAGGTTTGAAGGACATGATGGCATCAATAGGAAGGTGTGTTCAAGAGTCAGAGGTCTAAATTTTAACATTTTAACTTTTAGCTTTGGGACTTGTTGTGCTACCCCAGAAGCTCCTCTTACTCTTAAACTGCCTTGAAATTGACATCCTTCAGGTGGTTCTTGTAGTACGGAACAAGTTGCCCCCGTGTCCAGTAATCCCTCATAGTGTACCCCCC
>NC_058135.1:65092-75382 GCF_016433145.1 Gracilinanus agilis | reverse complement strand
CCCGATTTCTAGAGTAACTAAGGGTTCTCCACTGTCATTGGACTTTACTGGCACTAAGGGTAATAAAGAATCCTCAGTATTTTGTGTACACTTGTCATTGATTCTTTGTTGCGTATGGTCTTTTGTCTCTAAACCCAAACTTCCTATAGCACCATTAGGCAAGTTCAGTTTAGAATCCGGATTACAGAAAGCAGGCTTAAAGAGCATACTCTCACTGAGAGCTTGTAAGTCATTGTCATTATTGCAAATTCCATGCTGGCTTTCATTAAGGGCTTCAGAAATGGAGATGTGATTTGATTTATCTTCCACTCTGCTCTTTAAAGAACTGTCAAGCCTCAAATCAGCAATCTCTCCTTCAGTAGTCTCTGGGATTGTATGATAGTTAAGATTGTGTTCCCTTCAACACTTCAGGTTCAATTACTGATTCAAAACCTGACTGATGTTCCCTATTTTGCCCTACTGTTTTTGTGACTGACATTAGATGATTTTTATTATCAATCACAGCAACAGTCTTGATGTTATGCTTAGTCACACTGATTTCAGAAGAAGACAACTGTTCCCTATCTCTTCCCCAAAGTTTAGGATGAAAATCTGTAGCTAAGGGGTTGAGAAAGGTAGATTTTTATTTTCCTACACAGCTGCTATCATCTTTTAAATCAGTGGGTCGTTTCTTTAAAATCAAGTTCTTGCCAACATTTAGACTTTTTTGCTCTTTAGCCTCCAACTGTGACATTGTGTCTAAAGCAATTGCATGGGAAAGAACTGTTGCATCTAATTCCCCCGAGGTTACTGAAAATGTTCCTTTCTGGAAACTTTGTAAATCCTCGCCAAAATGCTCCTTATCCAAGTTGTACCTTTGCCTTAAACTTGGAATAAAGAGAGGAATTTTATTTTTTGATGATTCTAAACCCGTTTGCAAACTCTCGTGATGTGATTCTTTGCAATGGTTTGATTCATGCTTCCCATCCAATGTGTGTGATATGGAATGAGAAAGCTGATCCCTTATATAATCATCCTCCTTAATGCCAAAGATTTCTTTGCGCATTTGCATTATGTCTTCCCATTGCTCATTATCTACCACAGACCTATGTGTATCCTCTGTGTAGATTACTTTAGACACTTTCTATTTTGCCCAGATTTCTCATTTTGCTTCCCTCAATTCTCTTAGACTTTGCCACACCCAAATTACACTGATTGATAGGTTTTAAATTAGAAATCTCAATTCATAATGATTTTTTCGGTTTCGTTCCCATTTGTATATATCTCTCCATATCATCTAACGAAGGTGTTTGACTGTACTTTTTGCATGTGTGATTGCAGCAAGTATCCTCATGTTTTCCATCATGCCTTTTTGATTCATTATTCCTAGCCCATTTTGAATTATAAAATGTCTTTCTATTATCTCTTTGATTATTGGGCTTTGAAAAATCTATTTGTTGCTTATATCTACAAAAACGAATCACATGCCCAATCTTCCCACACAAGTAGCATCGGGGTGCTGATTTTGATTTTGGGGTGCTGTTGGCAGGTTGTATAAATTGATTTCTACTCATTTGAAGAGCAAAATTCTTCACCTCTTCAATTTCTTTCTCCTGTTTCGACTGCTTTAATTGCCTCTTCAAGTCTGCTATGATCTCATCTTTCTCATTGTCAGATTGCCTAGCCATTCTCACTTCTTTCTGTTTGGAATCATGTATATACGCTGCATGATTCCTAATATCCTCCAGTGGTAATGATTCCCACTGTGGACAACTTTGCCTGAAATAATTTTGTATCGGGATTGAGGTTCCCTTTACAAATTGCCTTCTTATATGATCAATTGTATCCTGGGCATGAGTGTCTCTAAGTCCTAATATCGTTTCAGCAGCTTCAATAACTCTGTCTAGAAAACTGCTCGGGTGCTCTTCTTCTCCTTGCCTCAGTTTCTCAAATTTCTGCCAAGCATTTGGCCTTTTGCAAATGATCTCATTGCTTCGATAAGATCAGCCCTGCATCTTAACAAGTACCTCATGTTTGCGTGTTGAGTGAAATCTAGATCTTGATGTATTAATGGCCATGATTCTAAATTGGGGTTCATCCTAGTTTCATTCAGGAATTTTTCCTTTTCTGAGGGAGTGTAAAATTCCCCCAAAAGAAATTCGACATCGTCGAAACTAGGGTTAAAAAGTGTGAACGCCCGTTTTAATTCTTTTAAACTTTTGTAAGGCTTTTCGTAGAATCTGGGAAAACGGCGTTTTAAAACCTCCATATCACTAGGAGTGAATGCCTTGTATGTTTTGACATGCACCACCCCCTCTCCAGGTTGTACAATAGTCCTGTCTACTCTTGGTAGTACAGAGACCACTGAATTCTGAATCAGTTGTTCTTTCTCTGTTTCCTTTTGCCCCCAAAACTTTGATTCTACAATTTCAAGTTGCCAGATGGTATGCTTATCGAGTTCCTTTCCTTCATGTATTTGCCTCAACACTTGGAACAGTAGTTTGATTTTCTCTACTAGTTCCTTGTTATCATTATCTTGTTTTGGATGAGATGCCTTATAATAATTAAACAGATGAGTCAGGACCGCTTTTGAAATTGCCAAAAAATGCCATAGAGACAGAACAATTGCCACTACTGTTGGAATGAAGCATATACATTCAGCTAAAGTGAATGCAAACCATTTGTAATAGTCGTAGATTTCAATTAATTGTTGTATCATGTTTGGTACTTTTACCAGCCAAAACGCACACATTCCCTGCATAAAAGACCAAATAAGCAGTGACAGACTGCTTAATACAAAGATCATTCTTGTGCAATTCATTTTCTTTTTCTTCAGAAGATAGTAGGTTTCGTATGACTTGGCTCACCAGTTGTAATGGGGATAATTTGAGGAAAGGTGTTTGGGATAAGGGAATTGAAAGGAAGTTGTCAGAGACTTGCTAAGTGAGTAATCTAGGTTACAGGTAGGCTGGGCTTAAGGAGATTCAGAATATAATAGGGCTGAAGTCAGGAGTATAACACAGAAGGGAAACAGAGATCTTCAGGGAGAAGAGAAGTTAAACTAAACAGACAAACAGCAGGCTTTACAGACTGGGACTTAGACTCAAACACTGGCAGAGGGAAATAGACTAGACTGAAATTAACAACAGGCTTAGTTAATTTCACAGGAAGGGACTTGTTTTGAAGTTACACCTTCCTCCAAGATGGACACCGGCTTCCCTCTAAGCCCAGAGTATGTTGTTTCTTTCCCTCTTCTTCCCTCTCTTGATAACTAACAGACAAATTATACTAAAAGGTCTGTTGAAACACAAAAGGGTTTATTATCTTTAAAGGATGATTTATCAGGAAAGTGGATCAAAGGAAAGCCCTAACAGTTGTCTCAGGAACCTCAGGTGGGGAAGGGAGGCAATGATGGAGTCTGAGTAAGGACCTGCCTTAACTCAGCTTACAAATGCTATTGCTATCTAAAGGGAATAAATGATGATTGACTAGTTTCTCTATATCTAATATTGTCAAATAAACAATTAACCCTACACAGATTTTGAACTCCTCTCTAATCACCCTCCTTATTAACTCCACAGACATATAAGGTAAGGGAGGGAAGGTAGAAATAATATTAGGGAAGGAAGATATAAAGGGTTTATCCAAAATAATAATTTCTTAAGTAAATATATCAAAGCTAGGCTAAATTTCAATACTATAGCTAGGTAATGAAGCAGCTCGGCTGATCAGACAACCTCCCTCCACGGGAGACCCTAATCAACTGCCTTTTCCTCAAGATTCCAAATCCTAACTGATTTAGAACTCAGCTTGTTGTACCCCAAATTTTAATACCTAACCCAGGTTCGATCATGGCCAGAGGAAGAATCACACTGACAATGCAATATGCAAGAAGAGGCTCATTCTTTACTAGCAATAATAGCTAGGGTCGCTAGGCAGAGAGGCATGCCTGAACGACCCCTTGGAATTCTCAGCCAAGAGTTTATATAGAAATGTTTGGGGAAGGGGGTTGGTACATACATAATTATCAAGGTAGTGTCAGGGACAGGTGGTCAGGAAGCATCTGGGGAGGGGGGGGGTTCAGGGTCAGGGGGCTGGAAGCATTTGGCAAACATACATTAAATAGGCAAATATTGTAAAGCAGGCAAACCTAGACAAACATTCCTCAAGACATCAGATAAGATAGCCTCAGTTTTAGGTTTATGATAGGGGGAGATAAGGAAGACTGTGCTGGGAAACCTTGGGGGCTGGGGGTAGCTAGCCCAGGCCAGAAATAGTTCAGTAGACTGCCAGACTGATTTTTAAATCCAACATTCCCTTCTTTTTCTTTTGATCCTGAGGAATCATCCTCAGGTGGTCCTTTAAAGATTGGTGTCTGCACACGCCATATCAAGGGTGGGGGTTGTCAGGGAATGCTGATGCAGGACCAAAAGCTAAATGGTGTTAATTCATTCCTTTACAAAAGCTGCTAGGCAGTTAAGAATAAGGGGAAGGATACATAGTGGAAGCAAAGGGATTTTCCTGCCTATAGTTTGCCTGAAAAAATTTTTTCACTATGGGGGTACAATGTTCTATGCTGTTTCTGGGGTACAATGTCCCACAATGTCCCATGCCGTCTCCCCTCCCCTCCTCCAAATGTCTAAGGGAAGAGGGTCGATGGTTTCCATCTTCTGTAGCTTCTTCAAGCTTAGAAGGGGCGTAGAATCTCTGAGAGGGGGAACAGGAGGAGGAGCTGTGGGCACAGGGTCTTCAGAGGCACCTCTGCAGCGAATGCCAGGGTCCTGAAGGCTTGGAGACCAGAGACTGTTTCCCCAGACTGACAGACAGGTCACAAGGGGGAGCATCCATCCCTAAGGCAGAAGTATAGAACCTAGGACTAGGGCAAAAACTAGAACACCAGATACAAAGAAAGAAAATTAGCACAATAGAAACTGATATTAAACATTAACATTTGGGTATCTTAGCCAACAGATTTTATCCCCAGAAATCATCCTCTGACAGGAATTAAACCTTTTAGGAAATTTGATCCCTAAGTTGTTTGCAGAGTTGGCATGTGATGTTTCTGTTAAAAAAATATCCTTTCATAAGGCCCACATTAATATGGCATCTATAACTACTTGAATAACAATATTTTACAGATAAATTTCTTTATCCCAGATCCTGGAGGAAATCCAGAAAGCCCTGGGTTATTTCTAGGGTCAAGATCTGAACTTCAGCTGTGGTAAATTAAGGCTGCAAGCTAAATTTCACCTACTTCTCAAAGTGTGTTCCCTAACAATTTGACAATTTTCAGTTATTAACCTAATAGGTTGTTTGGGGAGATGGAAACATTAATTTACAATTTGCATTAAGTGCTGATTATGGGAACTTGCTCCAAAAAGGGAAGGCAGATAGGAAAGCATTTCCTCATGTCCCAAGGGACACATAGTGAGGGGCTCCATGTGTAGGCCAAAGCTGTCACTGGCTCATGCCATCCTTGTGTCACTCAAGCATTAGTAGCCTAGATGGTCAGAAGAGGTCCAGTCCAAGTTGAGCCCTAGAATTGCCTCTCTAACCATCACAGAACATTCTCTGTCTTTTGCACTGTATCACTACTGGATCCCAGAAGCCTTTTCCTTCCTTAAAAGACAAGTCTTTCCCATTACAGCTCAGAGAAATTCTGCTAAGCAGCATTCTGGAAACAATTTCCATACCCTCAAACAAGCCTTTCACATCCCTACCAGGCTGATCACTCAGTTATTCTTACATATTTTAGCAATAATTAACATATCACACTTTAGTCACAAAACCTGAATTAAGGAACAGGAGTGCTGGATTGAGTAGCTCCACTGTAAATATAAATCAGGGCTGTATCATCTCCTGTACCTGGGCCATCTGAAAGACTAAGACAAGCCAGACAGGAATCTCTTCAGGGTAACTTTCAAGAGAAATTCCAGAACTATTTATGATTTTCCCAACACCATATACACTAACTTTAGAAATTATCCCTAGGTCAGGGATCCAATTAAAAGAGTAGAACATCTATCTATTCTCTTTCACCTCCCTATCTGTTCTCTTTCATTTCTCCTTCTCTCTCCTTCTTCCTCTCTTTTTTCCTCAAACCCTCTGCTTAAAAAGCAGAACACAACTTCCATTTACCCATCACGAATCTGCATACTCAGGACATCCAAGTCTCTCTTTCTTCTGTATTCAAACACAACACACCTTACCTCTTCACTTTCTCTGACTCTCTATTACCATCACAAAAACAAACATACCATTTGGTATCCCTTCAAATGCTAATCAATAACTCCCAAGAATTGAGACACTGTAACTTTAGCATAGTGCTCATTATAAGATTCAGTTCATAGTACAAATTGGTAAACTGAGGTAACCACTGAGTATTGAACAAAACCCATGGTACAGTCGGGTTTACAATGAGCTTTTGCTTACATTCAAACAACACTTAAAGCACATGTTTTAGCAACAATTTACATAAAAATCATACTTAAAGGAATATCATAAAGCATGTAGTATTACAGGGTCTATTTTCAATTACAAGATTTGAAACCTTTTAAGCACTATAAACCTTAAAGAAAGCCTTTTGACCAGCAGGCTGCTTATCTATTTTCAAGAGCAGGGAATCAAATGTAATAATGAAGTTAGTCAATTTTAATACACTGATATGGAAAACCATTTATGATAACTTTAAACCTAAAAAATATTTTTGATCAATTTAAACAGATACACCTCTGGCCACACCTTGATAGCCTAAGCCCAGAGGATCTCTGACAGACCCCCCACTCACTAAATGCCTGAGTGCAAGGAGTCATGTCCACGCTCTTTGAAAAGGATACTTCTAAGCTAAACTTGGAGTTCTCTCATCCTCAGGGCCTCCTTCTCGAACCCAGGGGTTCACCATTTGCACCCCTATAACAACTGTACTGCTAAAAAAGAACCTGTTTTACAAGATATCCATGACTTTTCTATCAGCTTTTACTTGCTTGAACATCTCTTTAAAACTCTGAAGTATACAATTAAAATATCCTCATCTTTAAACTCTTTCAGATCTTATGTCCTGTGTTGCTATATCAGTTCCTAAGTATCAAAGTGGAACAATTAAAAGTATTTCTCTCTTTTCCTTCCTGTTTGCAAGGAAGGGTTTATGAGCAATTTACCCTCAGGCTGCCTGGCTTGATTTAGGTTTTTATGACTTAACAACCTTGTCTCTTATCTCTCTTTACCAAGTGAGATCACCTACAATTTAAAATTTAGCATGTACCAACATCTTCATAATAAATTATTTTCAACAAACTTTAGTTTGAACTCCACAACTTCCAAATAACTTTAAGTCCTTTAGCAATCTTTCAGTATGTAAACAACTGAATTTCAAAGCCATTTACTTTAATTCCTTTCAGACCTCTGTTTAAACAGAATAGAACCTCTAGTTCAGTTTCCTTTTACCTCAAAGCATTGTTTACATAACTGATTAAATTCCATCAATATTATTCTGATTTACCATTTGTTCTAGAATTCACACCTATTATTTCTTTATCAATTACTCTTATTTCCTCTGGCTTCTCTTCCTTTACCATTATTGCAAAAAGAGGAAAGGTACTATATTTAATTGCATGTGATCCTATTAGCTTCCTGGGCTGGTCAAATTTTCTCTTGTTAATTTCATACAGTTCATATATTCTTAACCTATTGAAAACTTAATTCTCTTTATAGTCCAAACGCATACATGTTTTGTATTCATTCATCATTGCTTTCTAGCAATTTGACTCTAAATGCATGTTAATCTCTAGATCACAAATTCCTTCTTATACATTGCACACATTTTTACCAAATTTTCAGTACCTGTATTATTAAAATCCATGCACAGATTAACCACTTTAAAAACTTCTTGTGTATCATATGATCACATGTTGCTGGTTCTGACAGCACATACATTAAAAGAACATCTCATTTGAAAATCCCAAGTTTAAATTCTAGAATAAGTTCTCAATAATAACATTACAACTTTTTCTGAATGACTTTTACATCTACAAAGTAGCCAATACAATTTTTGACCTTATAGAAAAAACATTCCCTCTCTGTGTCAGACTGGCTATTAACCACATTTAGACGATTCTCAATTCACTGAAACCAAGGCTTAACAAACTTCTAACCATGAGTTTTTGTGCTCAATGAAATCTGGTAATATTTCACATTTGACTGACAAAACAGTTACCACAATCAATAAAATTACATTGTACCATATCAACATCATTAGCAATCCTCAACCCTTAAAATCAGATCTTAAGTGAAAATGCTTCCAATTGTGGAGTAAAATCTCCCTTTTCTGCTCTGAATTTTTCTTTTTCACTCCTTTGGGGGCCATCCAGAGGAAGAAAGAGGAAAAATCATTGAACAGATATTTTCTTTTGTCCTCTGCTGAGGATTTTTGACTGTGGGAAGTTCAATCCTTCAACTCCCCCTCTTTTTTTTTTGTAATGTCCAATTTAAGAATACATAGAGACGAGACTGTGACAAAGACAACAATAAACAAAAACATACAACCTTATGATAAGCATGCTTTAAAAGGAAAAAATCAGTTCTTTAGGATCCATGTTTAAAAAGAAAACACTTGCTGTGAGAAAGCTCATTAAAACAGTTGCAGCACACTGGCCCCTTCAACTGAGGGTACTCAGGTACAGCCATCAGCCATCTGATTGGCTGAGCTGACTTCCTTGGCCCCTAACTCTCCCTGCGCTTTACACTCTGATTGACCAAACTTGTCTCTCTTTTTGGCTGTGATTTCTAACAAATGCTTCTTGTAGCACCTAAACAAACTGCTCTCTGCTAACAGTGGGCATTGGAAGTGAGCTGTTCATTAGGCTGGCTGTGTTTCTTAAGGAAAGAACTTTGAACTTTCAAATCCCCTCCTGTCCAGATGTTAAATCTGCCTCCAGGTCTGAGAGGTTTATTTAGAATCCTCTCCCTATTCAAATATTGTCTGCTGCCGGAGTAGCACAGTTCCTCCAGTCTGAACTGTTAAGTCTGCAGCCCCAGCAGCAGTTCCTCTAGTCTGGGAGGTGAGAAATGTAGATGGGGGAAGGGGAATTGCCGAATGTTTGCAGTTTTCCCCTCTGAACTCGCTTTGAAGCTGGGGAAACCAGCAAGCACCAGGTTGACTCTCCCTGGCTCATGATAAGGACGGAAATAACACCAAAGACACAGACCCAGCCAGGACACACAAAAGACGAACTAAGGACGGTTTAAACCTGACAGATTCCTGACTGGCCAAGACAACACAAGACAAAGGTGCGCACACTCACACTCACTTGCCTGGGGGAGCCCAGACAGATCCCAAACAATTAATATGGGGATCCTGCCTCAGTCCTCTCTCTCCTCCCCACCTCCAGTGCGTCCACTGGCCTTCCTCAGGGGACTCGAACCCCTGACTTGGGGCCTCAATCCCCAAGAAAATCCGGCTGGACTCGAACCAACCGGACGGACTCCAAAGACAAACTTCGAACCTTTTGCTTTGGGGTCCTGTGAGGCCTCAAACCTCACCAGTTCCTGTAGTAATTCCAAGGGAATAGAGAGATCAATTGGTCTGCGTGGCCTGCCAATCACACACAGCACTTGCTCCCAGGGTTTCCGACCTTTGTCTGCATGGATCAAAAGGAACTGCGTACTGCCCCAGTCCTCTCTCAGAAACAGGTAGAAGGGGTGCCCCTGGCTGGTGAGCTTGGCTTAGGTTCCTCCATATCAATCCCGGAGTGGCGGGGCAAGCCGAACCACTTAGCTGTATGCTTACCAGGGCATCACCTTCCCCATCAGTTCAATCACACATCCACACACATGCAGAAGGGGGCCTGGGGCAGGCTCCCTCCTCATACAATGCAAGCACACAATCACACAACCACATGCACAGGCCACCCAACCCCAGATCTCCTCACCCTCTTGGCTCTTCTGGCAGTGGGTCCTTTCCTGGCCACGAGAGACGAGCCCCCATATGTTGTACCCAAATTTTAATACCTAACCCAGGTTCGATCATGGCCAGAGGAAGAATCACACTGACAATGCAATATGCAAGAAGAGGCTCATTCTTTACTAGCAATAATAGCTAGGGTCGCTAGGCAGAGAGGCATGCCTGAACGACCCTTGGAATTCTCAGCCAAGAGTTTATATAGAAATGTTTGGGGAAGGGGGTTGGTACATACATAATTATCAAGGTAGTGTCAGGGACAGGTGGTCAGGAAGCATCTGGGGAGGGGGGGGGTTCAGGGTCAGGGGTCTGGAAGCATTTGGCAAACATACATTAAATAGGCAAATATTGTAAAG
>NC_058135.1:46420-64592 GCF_016433145.1 Gracilinanus agilis | reverse complement strand
TTGCCTATTTTGATACCTTCAATTTCTTTTTCTTCTCTAATTGCTACTGCTAGTTTTCTAGTACAATGTTAAATAATAGAGGTGATAATGGGCATCCTTGTTTCACTCCTGATCTTATTGGGAAGGCTTCCCCATTGCATATGATGCTTGTTGATGGTTTTAGGTATATACTGTTTATTATTTTTAGGAAAGGATCTTCTCTTCCTATACTTTCCAGTGTTTTCAATAGGAATGGATGTTGTATTTTGTCAAAGGCTTTTTCAGCATCTATTGAGATAATCATGTGATTTTTGTCTGTTAGATTGTTATGGTCAATTATGTGGATGGTTTTCCTAATGTTGAACCATCCTTGCATTCCTGGTATAAATCTCACCTGGTCATGGTGGATAATCCTCCTGATCACTTGCTGGAGTCTCTTTGCTAGTATTCTATTTAAGATTTTTGCATCTATGTTCATTAGGGAAATTGGTCTGTAGTTTTCTTTTTCTGTTTTTGATCTACCTGGCTTTGTAATCAGTACCATATTTGTGTCATAAAAGGAGTTTGGTAGGACTCCTTCTTTGCTTATTATATCAAATAATTTGTATGGTATTGGGATTAGTTATTCTTTGAATGTTTGATAGAATTCACTTGTAAATCCATCAGGCCTTGGCAATTTTTTCTTAGGGAGTTCTTTGATGGCTTGTTCAATTTCTTTTTCTGATATGGGATTATTTAGGTATTCTATTTCTTCTGCTGTTAATCTAGGCAATTTATAATTTTGTAAATATTTATCCATATCATCTAGATTGCTATATTTATTGCCATATAATTGGGCAAAATAGTTTTTAATGATTGCCTTAATTTCCTCTTCATTGGAGGTGAAGTCTCCCTTTTCATCTTTGATACTGTCAATTTGGTTTTCTTCTTTCCTTTTTTTCATTAGATTGACCAGTACTTTGTCTATTTTATCTGTTTTTTCAAAATACCAGCTTCTAGTCTTATTTATTAATTCAACAATTCTTTTACTTTTGATTTTATTAATCTCTCCTTTGATTTTTAGTATTTCTAATTTAGTTTTCATCTGCGGATTTTTAAGTTGCATGCCCAATTCATTAATCTCTGCCCTCCCTAATTGTTAATATATGCACTCAAGGATATAAATT
The DNA here is from genome assembly GCF_016433145.1 of Gracilinanus agilis. Taxonomy (NCBI): domain Eukaryota; kingdom Metazoa; phylum Chordata; class Mammalia; order Didelphimorphia; family Didelphidae; genus Gracilinanus; species Gracilinanus agilis. Next base: position 63,447 of record NC_058135.1, on the reverse strand, counting down.
TCCCCCTGAGTACTGCCTTAGCTGCATCCCAGAGTTTGGTTGGTTGTCTCATCATTGTCATTCTCTTCAATGAAATTGTTGATTGTTTCTATGATTTCTTCTTTGACTAACTGGTTTTGGAGAATCATATTATTTAATTTCCAATTAGTTTTTGATTTGCTTGTCCAGGTGCCCTTACTAATTATTATTTTTATCGCATTATGATCTGAGAAGGCTACATTTATTATTTCTGCTCTTTTGCATTTGTTTGCAATGATTCTATGCCCTATAACATGGTCAATCTTTGTGAATGTACCAAGTGCAGCTGAAAAGAAGGTATATTCCTTTTTGTCCCTATTTATTTTTCTCCACATATCAATATAATTTTATTCGGATTTCATTCACCTCTCTTACCTCTTTCTTATTTATTTTTTGGTTTGATTTATCTAGATCTGAAAGAGGAATATTTAGATCTCCCACTATTATGGTTTTACTATCTATTTCCTTCTTGAGCTCCGCCAGTTTCTCCTTTAGGAATTTGGATGCTATGCCATTTGGTGCATACATATTGAGCACTGTTATTTCCTCATTGTCTATACTGCCTTTAATCAGGATGTAATTACCTTCCCTATCTATTTTAATCATATTTATTTTTACTTCAACTTTGTCAGAAATCATAATAGCCACTCCTGCCTTCTTTTTCTCATTTGAAGACCAAAAGATTTTGCTCAAGCCCTTAACCTTAAACTTGTGTATGTCCACCCACCTCATATGTGTTTCTTGTAGACAACATATAGGATGATTTTGGTTTCTAATCCACTCTGCTATTTGCTTCTGTTTAATGGGCGAGTTCATCCCATTCACATATAATTATCAGCTGTGTATTCACTGACATTTTTGTATCTTCCCCTAGTTCTATCCCTTCTTCTTACACTTTTTCCTTTTAAACCAGTGGTTTGCTTTAAGCTAGTAACCCTTGTCCCCTGCCTTGATTTACTTCCCTTTTTATCCCCTCCCTTATTATTCCCCTCTTTTTATTTTTAAGGCCTGATGAATTCCCTCCCCCTTCTTCTCCCCTCCCTTTTTTGACCTCCCCACTGCCCTGATTCTCTTGGTTTATCCCTTCTGACTTTCTCAGTAGGGTTAGAGTTCTGTATCCCAATAGATATAGCTACTCTTCCCTCTCAGGGTTAATTCCACTGAGGGTAAAGTTTAAATATTACCTCTTAATGCTCTCTTCCTCTCCTTCTTATAATAGTATTCATCTCCTCTCCTTCCCATGCCCTCTTTGTATGTAATAGAATATCCTATTTTTCTTATTCAGTCAAGTTTCTCTTGGTGTCCTCTACTATTTGCCCCCCTCTTTCTCACCCCCATATCATCTTAGACCATATAGTACTCCTACCTCTCCCTATGAATAATTCTTCTAATTAGTATAATAGTTAAAATTATAATAGTGATTAGAGTTCACTACAGAGAATTACACAGAACATTTCTCCACATTGGAATACAAATAATTAGATCTTATTGAAGCCCTTAAATAGGCAAATTTAAAAAATGTTTTCTTTCTTTCCCCTCTATTTATTTACCTTTTCATGTTTCTCTTGATTTTTGTGGTTGGATATCGAACTTTCCATTTAGTCCGGGTCTTTTCTGTACAAATACTTGGAAATCTTCTATCTTGTTGAAAGCCCATACTTTCCCCTGGAAGTATATAGTCAGTTTTGATGAGTAGTTGATCCTTGGTTGTAGACCCAGTTCTCTTGCCTTTCTGAATGTCATATTCCAAGCCTTGCAGTCTTTTAGCGTGGAGGCTGCCAGATCCTGCGTGATCCTAATTGGTGCTCCTTGATATCTGAATAGTCTCTTTCTGGCTTCTTGTAAATTTTTTTCTTTTACTTGGAAGCTCTTGAATTTGGCTATTATATTCCTGTGGGTTGTCTTTTCAGGGTGTAGAGTAGAGGGTGATCTATGGATCCTTTCAATGTCTATATTGCCTTCTTGTTGTAGAACTTCAGGGCAATTTTGCTGAAAAATTTCTTTTAGTATGGAAATCCAAATTTCTATTAATTTCTGCTTTTTCAGGAAGACCAATGATTCTCAGATTATCTCTTCTAGACCTGTTTTCTTGGTCTGTCACTTTTTCATTGAGATATTTCATGTTTCCTTCTATTTTATCAGTCTTTTGACTTTGTTTTACTTGTTCTTGCTGTCTTGAGAGATCATTAGCTTCTAATTGCCCAATTCTAGCCTTTAGAGACTGGTTTTTGGCTATAATCTTTTGGTTTTCCTTTTCAATCTGGTCGTTTCTGGTCTTCAATTTACTTGCCTCATTTTCTAATTGTGAAATTCTGCCTTTTAAACTGTTATTTTTTGCCTGATTTCCTTTTGATCTATTTCCCACTTCTCTAGCCAAATCTTTTCCATCTTTTTCGTCATCTCAGATTTGAACTCTTCAAGAGCTTGTGACCAGTTTTCATTATTTTGGGAAGGTTTGGATGTGATTGCTTGTTTGTTCTCTTCTGTTTGCTCTGTTGTCTAGATTTTCTCCGTGCAAAAGTTGTCGAGTGTTAAAAATTTCTTGTTTATCTTTCTCTTCTGGGATTCCTGATTTTGGCTTGCCACTGTTAGTCCAGAGCCTTCTCAGCTTTATCCTCACACTCAGGGTCTGTCTGCGCTCTTTAGGCTCCTGAGGTCTCAGTTCTCGTTCTCAGGGTCAAGCCTCCTGGTGGTCTCCCTTGCTTGATCCTCTGCTGGAAGCTCCTTTAACAGTCTCAGGGCGCTGCTTCCACAGTCATGCACCTGTCTGCACTGGTACCCCACTCAAGGTTTCCGAACCTTTGCCCGCGCCTTCACGTGAGCCTGAGCTCAAGGTCTGTGTTCAAAGTCCACGCTTTCTTTAGCCTCTTGGGGCCTTAAGTCTTGCTGCTCTAAGAAGCAGGCCCTGGAGCTGCCAATGACTTAATGGGTGCCCCAAACTTGCTCTAATTCTTTTGCGCTGGCTTTGGCACTGTAGATGGTGTGGGGGGTTAGGGAGTTGCTCAACTTGTGATTTAGTGAGAGCTATTTCACCCTCTTGTAGCATGGAAATGCCCCGAACCCATGTACCTTCAACGCTGTGCCCTGTTGTTTGTCTGGATTTGTTTTTATGTCCCCTTGAGGAGTCTTATATGTTTTGGTTAGGAGAGGTTAAGCAGCTACTTTTTACTCTGCCGCCATTTTAACCAGGAAGTCTCCTATATTCCATTTCATCTTGTATCCCCAATTCTTTTTTTCTTTTAAATCTTTATCTTCTATCTTAGAATCAATAAGTATTAGTTTCAAGGTAGAATAGTGGTAAGGACTAGGCAACTGGGGTAAGTAATTTGGCCAGGGTCACACAGGTAGGAAATATCTGATGTCAAATTCAAATCTAGGACCTCTTGTTTCCAGCCTTGGCTCTCTATCCACTGAGCTATCTAGCTGCCCTATGTATCCCCAATTCTTAAAAAAGTATGTTTCACAAAGTAGCTACTTAATAAATACATTTGGAATTAAACTGAAATTATACCCAGTATGCTGTAAGTTAGGGAAGTATATAATTGGGTAAAATTGGGTAATTTAAAAGGATACTTACCAGTTAATCAGAAAATTCACTTATGGAAACCTCATTCCCCAAGAAAACTAAGTTTAGCATTGCTATACACATAGGATATACATGATAACTATTTTAAATGGATTACTTCTATAGGTTTGCTGAATGAAGAAGGAAATAGTTTTTTCTAAATTCCATAAAATAAACTCTAGTAGTGCCCTGCACACTGTGGCTATATAACAAATGTTACTTTATAACTGTTAACTCCTTGGGCCTGTCTTTCTTAAACTAAGTGAATCTATACATTTATCTAGATATTTTAGAAAACTGAAATGCCATAAAAATCTGCCTCCTTCAAAGAAGAAATCTCTCTGTAAGTGTAGAACACAGGACTTTCATCATTCTTTAGGATCTGCTCTTTTAATTAAACTTTTTTTTTTAAACATAACTCAATATCTTGAATGGTTGCTGCAAATAGGCAGTGAGGTCAGCCAACATCTGAGAGCAGGCAGAAACTGGGTTAGATGAGATTTGGGAAATGTTACAGTGCTCTCAGGGATCCTAAGCAGTTCAGTGCTACAAATGCCTAAGTCTTTAACAAGATATTTCTCTAATGTCATACAGCATTGTATACAGACATGTAATGTCATACATCAATGAACGTGACAATCTAAAGAATCAGAGCTTAATTTGTATGTGAGAAGATGATAAAACATATAATTTAGGAAAATAGCAGAATAGAAGACTGACCAGACATGCAGTTAATAATGAAAGACAATAGAGGGGCAGCTGGGTAGCTCAGTAGATTGAGAACCAGGCCTAGAGATGGGAGGTCCTAGGTTCAAATCTGGCCTCTGACACTTCCCAGCTGTGTGTCCTTGGGCAAGTCACTTAAACACCATTGCCTAGCCCTTACCACTCTTTTGCTTTGAAACCAATACATAGTATTGATCCTAAGGCAGAAGGTAAGAGTTTTAAAAAAAAAGGAATGAAAGACAATAGCCAAATAGTCCAAGTGCTAGAAAGGCAGCTCCCAGATATTAAAAACAACAATGGGAAAGCCTCCAGTGTATGTGATGATTCTTCTTGGGAGGGTCTGTAGAAGGACAAGAGAAGAACACAGGGGTAGATGGTACAGAAAATTTCCAATTCGCAGCAATAGTCACACAGATAACATCATATCTAACAAAAAAAAACCCACTTTTACTTTTTTATTGAAATAGATTACTACAGTCCTTCTGTGATATATCAAACCAGAGTCCAGTAACTACTTGCCATGACCTTAAACTTTTAAATTCATTCCTTAGCTTCTACATTTGTTCTTTAAGGATAATGATGGCTAGTAAAAATCAGATAATTGATGATTTGTATATTGACTTAAATTCACAGCCACAAAGCTTTATTCAGTCATTTAATTAATTTTTTAAAAAACCATCTTGAATTGGATATACAACTTAATCATCTAATCTCAATTCTAGCCAGGTCCTTATTTTTCTTAAACTTTTTGCTGTTATGCAGGCTGATAAATAGAACAGATAGTGATTATCCTAACATCTTTTTTTAAAAAATTGAGTAACAGTTCACATTCTTCAAAATAATTAACTAAAAATATAACTATATTTTTTTCCAGTGAAAATATAACTGAGAAATGTTTTTTTAACCTCAAAATAATTAATTAGGAATAAATCATTCTCTCCCAGAAGCAAAACACAACTCTCTATATCTCAACCATGAGATGGCAGAGAAAAGAAAAGAATGATTTAAGTAAGCTTTCCACACATTTTCCTACTCAGTTCCAAGTTATATTTGTATTATCAATCACATCAGTGACCTAGCCAGTATTATTATGAAAAAAAAATGATGGTCCTGTCATTTGATTAATGAATAAATTTTTCAAAAATTTATCAGTTCAAATCATTCAGAAAATTTATTATATATATAGCATACATCTGTTTAGTTAATCCTTTTGTGTAAAAATTTAAAACAGACCAAATTTTGCAAGCGTTGAAAAAGTAGGATTCATCTTTTTTCCCTTAAATTACAACTGCAAAGTTATTCAACTGAATGCATGAAGCTATATAGCCTTTCTATCTTGGCCTCATTCGCTGTAAAGAGGAACCCATGCTGTTTTAATCTTGGTTCTAAGAGAAAAGCATCAATATCCTTTTCTTCCTCTGAATCTTGATCTGGCATCCAACTAAAAACAAACAAAAAAAGAGTTAAATCAAACGTCTTATAAAAAACATTTTTAAAAACAACTTTTATTAAGGGCTGTTATTATATTAAAAGTAAAAAACTAAACTTCAGAGTGAGATAAAGAGGATACCAGAGACATTCTTTCCATCATTCATCTGACTAAAACAAAGAAATGAGTACAGAAATTACAATTAAAAATGTCTTTTACTTTAAACCAGCAGGATCAGTAGACAGAGAGCCAAGCCTGGAGACAGAAGGTCCTGGGTTCAAATTTAGCCTTGATACATCCTAGCTGTGTGATCCTAAGCAAGCTGCCTAGTCCCTACTACTCTTTGTGTTGGAACCAATAGTTAGTATTGATTCTAAGACAGAAGATAAGAGGTTTTCTCTTCAATTAATTTATTAATTAAAACAGCTATCATTTTCTTTAAAAATAGAATGTTACAAAACAAGTTCTGGTTAAAGAGCCTGGGTTTGAATTTTCCTCAGATAGTACTTGTATGATCATGAATAAATCACTTAGCAAACTGGGTTTTACTTTCTTCATCTATAAAATGGAGGCAGGCAAATTGGGAAATTAAACTAGAGAGCTTCTGAGGTCTCTTCCAGCCCTCAATCTATGATCCTGTGTGTGGTACTCAACTATACATTATTAGCACCAATGCAAGGAAGCAAATGATGCAAAAAAAATAGCAAATTATTTATTCTGTTTTCTGGGAAGGATAAATTTTTCTTTTCCAGTTTCAAAACATTAAACAGATGAAAGCATTAGAAAATTCAACAAAGGGGAAACATATGAGCAGCATAATGTTGATGCCATTGTGTTAAATTTAGTATATACTTTAGAAAACAAGTTGTATATAAAAGAGATTAATAGTTAAGCTAATTAAAATTTTGCTTAGGTAAAATATTAAAATGTGCTGTCCGTTTTTCTATAACACAACACATATTCCCAAAAAGCACCTTGGTCTTATGCAAAATTGCACAACAAAAACCACACTGCTTATGGAGAAAATGGGTTGGCATACAACATTCTAGAACTTCATCAGTGAAATATAAAAGAAAGCCTAGGTTTATACATGTAAAATGGTTAAGAAGTCAACAAATGCTACAATAAATAGTAGCCATGTCCTTGGCCTCAAGCTACTGCTTCCTGGTCTAGCATCAGGCCTTGGATGGCATAAACAAACTGGGCAGGCTACAGCTCTGGGGGGTGGACCTAGGGAGCTGGAGATCAGCGGCTAAAGGGATGAGGTGGGGGCTCAGTGTATTGAGAGCCAGGCCTAGAGACAGGAGGTCCTAGGTTCAAATCTGGTCTCAGACACTTCCTAGCTATGTGACCCTGGGCAAGTCACTTGACTCCTATTGCCTAGCCCTTACCACTCTTCTGTATTGACTCCAAGATGGAAGGTAAGGGTTTTTAATAATAAAAAAGATAATAATAAAAATAAAGGGATGAGGTAAGGATAACAATATTAGGAACCATCCTTCTCCACATATAGCACTAAATGGACCTGAAGATACATTTTACCTGGACAAACCTCAAGTTTGAACCACCCCAGTGCAACTATTAATAATATGGAATAGGTCTTGATCTATTTACATGATACATGTAAAACCCAGTGGAAATACATGTCAGCTACAGGGAGAAAGAACATGAATCATGAAACCATGGAAAAATGTTCTTAAAAAAATAACTAACTGATGTTCCAAAAAAAAAAAAAGCAACCCTCAAGTTTGCTTGTAGAAGTGGATGTAGGAAGGTTTGTGAGTTATTGTGAATGTTTTGATTTTCCGAGTTCTCTTGCTCTTTCTTTCTTTTTAAAAATTCTAATCTTTCTTAGAATTGATAATAAATATTGCAAGGCAGAAGAGTGATAAAGGCTAGGCAACTGAGGTTAAGTCACTTGTTCAGAGTCATACAGCTTAGAAATGTCTGAATCCATATTTGAACACAAGATCTCCTGTCTTCAGGCCTGGCTTTCTATCCACCGAGCCACCTAGTCGCCCCTTCTCTTGTTGTTTCTTGATGAAGAAATCACTCAGAAGTAAACTTTAAATTCACCTTATGCTCAAAATATTCCCCAATATATCAGTAACATTGAACAAATTTGTGCTTTTGAAACATTGTAACAATTAATTTTTAGTACTCTGATAATGCACCAAAACTGAAAGGGGAAAACTCCCACATGTTGAATAGGAGACTAGTTTGGGATTAAAAGATTTTGATGAATAGAATGGACATTGTAGTGTGATCCTGTCCAATAATAGTTTTAATTGAGATGATCTCGGTTTGAGTCCCAATTCTAATACTTATTAGCTGAGTGATCTTGAGCTTAATCTTAATCTTTCTCTTCCTCAAATTTAACCTCTTAATCACTCATCTGTAAAATGGGAATAATAATTTCTTACTAGCTACATCATAGGATTGCTACAAAGAATTCACTGAGCAAACTTTAAAGTATTCCAAAAATATGGGCTGTAATAATTATTATCATTGAATGGACTATATATATATATATATATATATATATATCTTTCTCCTCAGGAACATATAAAGGTTAGAGCACTAGAAGTCTTGTAGGTATTCTAAATATCATCCTGCCAAACATTTTCCTAGGCTTAGTCTCTCTATGTCATCTTATATTATATATACCTATAGAACTGAAGAGTTTGCTGGTACTGTGGATAGAGCATGGGGCCCGCAATCAGGAAGATTTGGGTTCAAATCCAGCCTCAGACACTTAACTATGTGACCCTGGGCAATTCACTTTGCCCTAATACCTCAGATGCCTCATCTGTAAAATGAGCTGAAGAGAATGACAAACCACTCCAGTGTCTTTGCCAAGAAAATCCTGATTGGAGTCATAGAGTCAGACATGACCAAAACAACTTAAAACCAACAAAGAGCTTGAATAGATCAGAGACCTGACTCCTAACTGCATTTTTGATACTTTTTTTTAAAATTATGAACTGAAAAATCAAAAAACATAACATTGCTATACACAAAAGAAAGAACAAGAGGATTGTGTATGAAACTGTGAATCTCTCTTATTCCTACACTTTGTTTTCTTTAAAACATATTAAATTCAGCATGATGGTGTCAGCATTACCCTACTCATCTGTTTTCCCTTTTGAATTTTCTTCTGCTCTGCTCTATTTAATGTTTAGTAGATGGTCAAATGCCTAATTTATTTGACATTCCTAAATGAAGTTCTTTCTATTATTCTCAAGTTACTTCCACTGCTTCTAATCATTTGAAGTTGTTCTCTCCTAGGCATGTGTATATCAGAGGTACTTACTAACTTGAATTTAGAATGACTTGCAGTTTTTGCCCACTTACTCTGAACAAAATTTGATTGTTTTTTAAACCCTTACCTTCAGTCTTAGAATCAATACTAAGTATTGGTTGCAAGGCAAAAAGACCAGTAAGGGCTATGCAACTGGGGTTAAGTGATTTACCCAGGATCACACAGCTAAGGAAGTGTCTGAGGTCACATTTGAACCCAGGACCTCCTAATTCGAGACCTGCTCTCTATCCACTGAATGGCTTAGCTGTCCCTCAAGACATGATTTGATGCCAAAATTCTAAGAGCAAATAGGCTGGATTTTTATTAGCACCACTATCAAAGAAGAGCAGAAGTAAAATAATGACAGACTTCTAGTGAATGTAATAGCTTGTAACATTCATTCAAATGTCACTTGCCTTTCCTCACTAGAAGGAATTTTATTCAGTAGGTAAAAAACTTGGAAAAATTCTCTCTACACATTCTTTCTTAGTATTGTTTATAAAATGACTCAATCGTGATTTCTCAAATGAATACCTTATTATTGCTAATTTTTTGCTTATTGTAGAGCCACTTACCATTGACCTTTTGCATTCAAAAAATGAGTATTTCAAAGCTGTACAGTGTCCTTCCTTCAAACATTGCCTAGGAGTTTTTCCTTCCTGTAATATATAAGACAGTAGAAAGTGAGAATCTGGGAAAGTCTCTCTCTCTCTCTCTCTCTCTCTCTCTCTCTCTCTCTCTCTCTCTCACACACACACACGCACACGCACACGCACACGCACACGCACACCCACACACTCCCATACAGTGGAAGCACTGTAGATAGAAAGCCAGGCCTTGAGACAAGAAGGCCTGGGTTTGAATTTGACCTCAGACATTTCCTAGCTGTGTAATCCTGGGTAAGACATAATAACCCCAAAATGCTTAGGTCTTACTGCTCTTTTGCCTTGGAACTAATACCTAATATTGAGTCAAAGATGAAAGGTAAGAGTTTAGTAAAAAAATACAGCATTTTTTATTTCATCAGTATTTCAAAATTCTCTGTAGTTTCATCAACATAGGTATCAGAAAAATATATTACAAGCCAAAGATATAACAAATGCTTAAAAACCAGTTCTCTGCGGGGAGTGGAAAAAGTAAGCAGAAACACTTTCCTATATAATCTACATTATTAAATCTTTCTCATCTAGACAATCAACAGAACAATAAATGAAGTGCTGAATTGTAGCAACTGCTAATAATATGTGAGGTGTAAATGGACACTGGAAATTTAACAATGGACTCTCACTAGTCTTTTATAAATGGCTCCAGCACTCCAACTATACCCCACACAAAACCTGTGGACTTTAGTAAAACATTTCATGAGTTGCTATGGTTGAAAAACAATCACTAGTGGCCAACTTTTATTGATGAGATTCTCATTTTCTGACTATAATACTCTAAGAAATACAAAGGCTAGGTTACAGGATTGTAGATTGAGAAGTCATCTAGGGCAATCATCTCATTTTCCATAGAAAACCATGGCCCAGAAAAGTTAAAGTATTTGCCTAAGGTCTTATAAGCAGGAAATAGTAAAATGGGAATGTGAACAAGGTTTTCAGACTCTAAATTTAGCATGCTTGGGCAGCTGGGTAGCTCGGTGGATTGAGAGTCAGGCCTAGAGACAGGAGGTCCTAGGTTCAAATCCGGCCTCAGACACTTCCCAGCTGTGTGACCCTGGGCAAGTCACTTGACCCCCATTGCCCACCCTTACCACTCTTCCACCAAGGAGCCAATACACAGAAGTTAAGGGTTTTAAAAAAATAATAATAAAATAAATTTAGCATGCTTTCTACTAGTGAACCAATATAAGCAGTCCTTAATTTAAAATTTTAATTCAATTAAACAAACATCTTGGTATCTTCTGAGCATGAACCAATTTGGACTCAATACATATTTTCCTACACAAACAATGCTCTAAATCAGTGGTTCCCAAACTTTTTTGGTCTACCGCCCCCCTTTCCAGAAAAAATATTTACTCAGTCCCCTGGAAATTATTTTTTTTTAAATTTTAATAGCAATTAATAAGAAAGATAAATGCACCTATGGCCATCACCGCTCCCCTGGATCGCTGCAGCACCCACCAGGGGGCAATAGCACCCACTTTGGGAATCATTGCTCTAAATGGTGTTAAGCTTCCCAAGGGGAACCACAAAACCTATTTAACCTATTATACTGTACATTTACTATGAATATCTATGTAAAATAATAGGTATACTATAAAAAATGGAAAAAATAGCTCATATTTATATAGTGCTTTAAGGTTTACAAAGTACTTTCCTCAAAACAACTGATTTAAGTATTTGCTTATTCTCTGCTAGTTCACTGATAAAAAGCACGTGAGGCATAGAAAGATAATGATTTCTTCAGAGTAAAGAGATGTAAAGTTAGTAAGCATCAGACTTAATATAAACCTCAGGCTTTTTTTTTTTTTTTTAATCTTTGCCTTCCATCTTTGTATCAATTCTAAAATAGAAGAGTATCAAGGGATAATTCATTGGGATTAAGTGTCTTAACACAGTTAGGAAGTGACTGAGGCCTATAATTTAAACCAGATCTTCCTGACTCTAGGTCTGGTACTCTGTCCACTGTTACTGCCTTAACCCAGGTCTTCTTACCATAAGACCAGTGTCCTTTCTATTATCCCATCTTGTCTCTTTAGAAAAATCATGCTTTATGTTAAATGTTGGTAATTTACAGAAAGCAGATTAGGAAAGGTCAATGAAGACTTGATAAAATTCAGAAAGATTTTTAATATCATAAAATTAAAGAGTCTTAGAGTTAAGATAGGACCTTGTAAATCATTGAATTCAACCCCATCTTTTCCAGAGATGAAAAGAAAGGCTCAGAGAAGTGAATTAAAGGCACTGGGTTTAGGGGACAATTAAAAATATTTTAGGGAAATCAAAAAGGAGAGGAAAATGAGAGAAATTTTCCTTTTAGGGTTGGAAAATAAGTTGGAAAGAAGAGAACTAAAAGGATGTGTGTATATGAATGGAAAAGACACGAACCTGTAGTATAATTAACTAATCTACAAAAAAAAAAAAGAGAATAAAGGAGGAGAGGAAAAGAGAACTATTGTGTACTATCTTCTTCAAGTAATTAAGAATCAAGAGGTCTGAAATTGACAAATGGTCAAAGGATATAAATAAGCAGTTTTCAGAGGAAGAAATCAATGCTATCAATAATCATATGAAAAAATGTTCTAAATCCTTCTTGATTAGAGAAATGCAAATTAAAACAACTCTGAGGTATTACCTTACACATATCAGATTGGCCAATATGATAATAAAGGAAAATGATAAATGTTGGAGGGGATGTGGCAAAAGTGGGACACTAATGCATTGTTGGTGGAGTTGGGAACTGACACCAACATTCTGCAGGGCAATTTGGAACTATGCCCAAAGGTCTATAAAACAATGCTAACACTTCTAAGTCTATATCCCAAAGAGATTTTTAAAAAGGTGAAAGGGCCTACTTATACAAAAAAATATTCTTTTTGTGGTGGCAAAGAATTGAAAACGGAAGGGATGTCCATCAATTGGGGAATGGATGAACAAATTGTGGCATATGATAGTAATGGAATACTATTGTGCTAAAAGGAATGATGAATAGAATGATTTCAGAAAGAGCTGGAAAGACCTATGTGAACTAATGTAGGGTGAAATAAGCAGAACCAGGAGAACATGGTACACAGTAACAGCAAAACTGTGGAATGATCAACTGTGATAGACTTATCTACTCTCAGCAATACAAAGATCCAGGACAATTCTGAGAGACTTAGGACTAAGAATGTTATCCACCTCCAGAGAAAGGGCTGTTGGAGTCAGAATGCAAATGAAAGCATACGATTTTTCAATTGATTATTTGAGTTTGTTTTGGGATTTTGGCTTTATAAGATTGCTCATTTACTAAAATGAACAATATAGAAAAAAAGTAAAAAAAAAAAGAAAAGAGGGTAGAGTTAAACAGTTGCAACCGTCACTAAATGATATACCACAAAATCCAAAACAGTTTAAATTAAGGATAATGGAACAATATTCACTGATATAATAGTCAGACGCTTATAAGATAAATATTCGTAACTTAGGGAATAAGTTTGTAAGTGGCTCTCAATTCATTATTGAAATGTTTAAAGCAGCTATTCAACAGCAAAAATTATCAAAATCAATGTTTATATGTTTGTGAGGAAATAAGCACTCCCTTATATTTTTGACAGGATTGACATACATTCTGGGAAACAACATACAATGTACCATGACTCATAAACCCTTTAACCCAAAATGTCTTTGTTAGGCCTTTAAAATGTCACACAAAAATTTAAAAATGACCTAATTACAAATATTCTAAAAAGTGATCTAATAGCAAAAATTATAATCAACCTATATGTCAAAAACTAGAGAATAGATGAATTATAGTATAATACAACGGAATAGAATAGTGCCAAAAAGATAAATATGAAGTATACAAGGAAATAAAGGGAATCACTAAATCTTTGTTTTTATGTATATCCTTTTTGTCTCATCCACTAAGAGTTAGTTTCTTTCAAGAAAGTATTATTTCATTGTATCTGCTGTGCCTAGCAGAGAGCCTAAAACATATTATCAATTGATGTGAAGCAAAATGAGATCAGCAGAAGCAGAATTGTATAAGAAAGAAACAAAACCAGAGGTAGAACTTCATACAGATCTAAAAAGGAAGACAAAAGTGTCTTTTTTTGGACCTTAAATTTCTCTCTCGCAAAATGACAACAGTGCTAAGATTTTACTCTTCATTTTGTGTTTTTCTAATGATTTGTTTTGTCCCACACTAATAAATCTCGAGGTGGGAAGGCCCTAGAGGTCATTTGCTGAAGCCCCTTCATTTTACAGATGAGAAAACTGAGGTTCAGGAAAGTTTGGTGTCTTGCCCAACACATGTACCTAAGTCTTAGAGGCAGAATTTGAACCAGGTTCTCTAGAGCCAATGCTCTATCTACTGAACTAACCTGGAAATAGGTAATTAAGCTTATAATAAAATTTTTATTTGTAAAATCATTATTCAAAATTACATTCGACATTAACTTATAGTAAGCAGAACACTGTGGAGGACTCAGATATAGTTTCAGATTTAACAAAACTAGTAAAGGTGGGACCTTATTGCCTTTTGCTCCCAAATTAAATGATGAAATAATGGCATAAATACCATCCTTAGTGAGTACATAAATTATTTTTCCCTTACTTATCACTATTTAGTTTAAATTCAATCAGACATAATCTGTAAATCTAAGATCACAATCTAGTACACCTGAAATAAGAGCAGGTAAATGGTACAGTGTGATAGAGTGCCAACCCTAGAGTCAAGAAGCCTGAATTCAAATCAGGCCTCAGACCCTTGCTAGCTGTGTGAACATGGACAAGTCACTTAACCCAGTGTGCCTTAGTTTCCTCATTTGTAAAATGAGCTGGAAAAGGAAACAGTAAACCAATCTAGTATTCTTTGCCAAGAAAACCCAAATGGGAGTCATGAAAAGTCAGATAGGGCTGAAATGAATGAACAACACACACAAAAGAGCAAATGAATAAAACTAGTAAGAGCTGTGACCTATTGTCTTTTTTCCTAAATTAGATGATGAAATAAAGACATAAATACCATCTTTAGTGAGTACCTTAATTATTTCTATCTAATTTATGACTATTTAGTTTAAATAATTGAAGTGGCTAAACCATACTGAAAGCTAGGAAGCACAGCAATTTATGTAAATAATAATTGATATTTATACACTTAAGAGTAAGGTCTAAAAGTATACAACTTGAATTAATACATTTAGATCAGCAAACTATGCTTTCTGTTATGAATTAAAACTTTATCCTAGTATATTTAGCAACCAACCTTGACTAATACAATTAGGAATTAACTTTGTAACTATTTTGCTAAATAGACCTATATGCATGGATAGGATAGGAGAAATAAAGCTATATATAGAACAAGTAAGCACATTCTCCTGACAGGTTGTCCTGACGACTGTTGTTCTGCAGCATCACTAATATTATTTTATCTAGATTCCACCAAACTCCATTTAAATACTGTTTGTTCAATGGCTATATTTTTTAAATTTTGAATTTAACACCAAAAAATGAGCATTTCCACGTAAAAGATTAAAGGCAAAAATATAACAGCATATGAAACTGAATTTATTATACAAGCCACCTATTTAAAAACACAAATAATAAATCTAACATTTTCTTTCTTTCTTCCTTTTTTTAAACCTTACCTTCTATCTTAGAATCATTACTAAGAAGGAGCAGCTGGATGTTTCAGTGGATTGGGATCCAGGCCTGAAGATGAGAAGTCCTGGGTTCAACTCTGAATTCATACCTCCTAGCTGTGTGACCCTGGGCAAGTCACTTTAGGCCCCACTACTTAACCCTTCCCACTTTTCTGTGTTGAAACCAATACACAGTATTGATTCTAAGTCAGAAGATAAGGGATTTTTAAAAAAAGTATTGGTTCCAAGGCATCAGAGAAGTAAGGTTTAGGAAATTGGGAATAAGTAACACATTCAACAATTCTGTCAGGCTCAGACATGAATGATCTGATAACTGCTCCTCCCACCCTCTCTTTGATACCTAAATACTTTTCTTCTCATGCATTTCAATCATTACAAACAAGTTCCACATCCTTCTTCCTTTCCCCTACAAAATGTGCTTTTTATTCTCCCCTTTCCTTTCTTAAAATTATCAGAACAAATCTATCCTCTCCAAATCTTCCTGTTTTTAATTATCTCAACACTTTTTCTTTTTAACCCTTAACTTCTGTGTATTGGTTCTTAGGTGGAAGAGTGGTAAGGGTGCAATGGGGGTCAAGAGACTTGCCCAGGGTCACACAGCTGGGAAGTGTTTGAGGCCAGATTTGAACCTAGGACCTCCCATCTCTAGGCCTGACTCTCAATCCACTGAGCTACCCAGCTGCCCTTACCTTAACACTTTTTAAAGACATCCATGTTCTGTTTCTTCTAATAGGTCAAATAAATTTACAGTTATTAATTTCCTGAGCCTTCTGTTTGCCTTTCAGAGTTCCTAATCCCCTCTGGTCTTTCCAAAAGAAATGCTTCCTAGATAGGGATTCAACTGGAAATCTTTTTTTGTTTGTTTGTTTCTCCTTGTAGAATTATATTCAGCTTTTTGGGGCAAGTTATTATTGGTTGTTGGCTCATCTCTTTTGCCTTTTAGAATATTGTACAAACAAAAGGAAAATCAGCCCTTGCCCTGAAAGAACTGACATGTTAATGGAGAAAGGAAATAAATAAAAGGGAGCTAAAGCAGGGGAAAATGAGGAGAGGGTACCCATAAAGAGGGATGGCAGCAAAATCTGGAGAAAGTCAGAAGTCTGAAAGGACAGGAATGAAGCATGACCTGCCCTGTTACAAAAATGGAGGGCATGGAAGGAATTCACCAATGGGAAAAGGAGGCCAGCATGACAAAGGAATGTTTGAGAGTAAGGGTGGCAAAGTCTGAAGATTTAGACAATTTTCTTTTGTGATTTCTGGAAATATATTATCTAGGCTCTTTTTAAAAAAATCATTTCTTGTCTAGTTTATCAGGTCTGTTGTTACTAATAATAGATACTTGACATTTTTTTCCCATATTTCCAATCTCGTGACTTTGTTATAATTTTTTTCTTATTACATGGAGTTATTAATTTCTGATTTGTCCATTCTAATTTTCAGGAAGTCTGTTATTTGGTCATGTTGTTAAATGTTTTTATATAGATGTTATATTGCCACTTTCTGATCTAAGCCATTTATTCTTCTAATTCTTTTCTCTGAGACCTTTTGTTATTTTTATATCTTGCTTTATTTCTTCTATGTATCATGTAGTCATTATGGAAAATCCATTTTTTCTTCCTTTTGTGCTCTGCTTGGGTGTTTTATGGAATCATTGTCTCCTTTTAATATATATATATATATA
>NC_058135.1:30187-45920 GCF_016433145.1 Gracilinanus agilis | reverse complement strand
ATAAAATAGACAAAGTACTGGTCAATCTAATAAGAAAAAGGAAAGAAGAAAACCAAACTGACAGTATTAAAAATGAAAAGGGAGACCTCACATCTAATGAAGGGGAAATTAAGGCAATTATTAAGAACTATTTGACCCAATTATATGGCAACAAATATAACAGCAGAAGAAATAGAATACCTAAATAATCCCATATCAGAAATAGAAATTGAACAAGCCATCAAAGAACTCCCTAAGAAAAAATCACCAGGACCTGATGGATTCACAAGTGAATTCTATCAGACATTCAAAGAGCAACTAATCCCAATCCTATACAAATTATTTGATATGATAAGCAAAGAAGGAGTCCTACAAAATTCCTTTTATGACACAAATATGGCACTGATCCCAAAGCCAGGTAGACCAAAAACAGAGAAAGGAAACTATAGACCAATCTCCCTAATGAACATAGATGCAAAAATCTTAAATAGAATATTAGCAAAGAGCCTCCAGCAAGTAATTAAGAAGATCATCCACCATGATCAAATGGGATTTATACCAGGAATGCAAGGATGGTTCAACATTAGGAAAACCATCCACATAATTGACCATATCAACAGTCTAACAAACAAAAACCACAGGATTATCTCAATAGATGCTGAAAAAGCCTTTGACAAAATACAGCATCCATTCCTATTGAAAACATTGGAAAGTATAGGAATAGAAGGACCCTTCCTAAAAATAATAAACAGTATATACCTAAAACCATCAACAAGCATTATATGCAATGGGGATATATTAGAAGCCTTCCCAATAAGATCAGGAGTGAAACAGGGATGCCCATTATCACCTCTATTATTCGACATAGTACTAGAAACACTAGCAATAGCAATTAGAGAAGAAAAAGAAATAGAAGGTATCAAAATAGGCAATGAGGAGACTAAGCTATCACTCTTTGCAGATGATATGATGGTATACTTAAAAAATCCTAGAGAATCAACTAAGAGGCTGGTAGAAATAATCAACAACTTTAGCAAAGTGGCAGGATACAAAATAAATGCACATTAATCATCAGCATTTCTATACATTTCCAACACATTAGAACAGCAAGAGGTAGAAAGAGAAACACCATTCAAAATCACCTTAGACAATATAAAATACTTGGGAATCTACCTACCAAAACAAACACAGCAATTATATGAAAACAACTACAAAACACTTTCCAAACAAATAAAACTGGATCTAAACAATTGGAAAGCCATTAACTGTTTATAGGTAGGACGAGCTAACATAATAAAAATGACCATTCTACCCAAATTAATTTACGTATTTAGCACCATACCTATCAAATTACCAAAAAACTTCTTTACTGAATTAGGAAAAACTATAACAAATTTCATTCGGAATAACAAAAGATCAAGAATATCAAAGGAAATAATGAAAAAAAAATGTGAAGGAAGGGGGCCTAGCGGTACCAGATATCAAACTATACTATAAAGCAGCAGTCATTAAATCAATATGGTACTGGCTAAGAGATAGAAGGGAGGATCAGTGGAATAGACTCGGGGTTAATGATGTCAGCAAGACAGTGTATGATAAACCCAAAGAGCCCAACTTTTGGGACATGAATGCACTATTCGACAAAAACTGCTGGGAAATTTGGAAAACAATATGGGAGAGATTAGGCTTAGATCAACATCTCACACCCTACACCAAGATAAATTCAGAATGGGTGAACGACTTGAATATAAAGAGGGAAACTATAAATAAGTTAAGTGAACACAGAATAGTATACTTGTCAGATCTCTGGGAAAGGAAAGATTTTAAAACCAAGCAAGAGTTAGAGAAAATTACAAAATGTAAATTTAATGGTTTTGATTATATTAAGTTAAAAAGCTTTTGTACAAACAAAAACAATGTAGTCAAAATCAGAAGGGAAACAACAAATTGGGAAAAAATCTTTATAACAAAAAACTCTGACAGGGGTCTAATTACTCATATATACAAGGAGTTAAAGCAATTGTATAAAAAATCAAGCCATTCCCCAATTGATAAATGGGCAAGAGACATGAATAGGCAATTTTCAGGTAAAGAAATCAAAAGTATCAATAAGCACATGAGAAAGTGTTCTAAATCTCTAATAATTAGAGAAATGCAAATCAAAACAACTCTGAGGTATCACCTCACACCTAGCAGATTGTCTAAAATGAAAGAAGGGGAGAGTAATGAATGCTGGAGGGGATGTGGCAAAATTGGGACATTAATGCATTGCTGGTGGAGTTGTGAAATGATCCAGCCATTCTGGCTGGCAATTTGGAACTATGCTCAAAGGGCTATAAAAGAATGCCTGCCCTTTGATCCCGCCATACCATTGCTGGGTTTGTACCCCAAACAAATCATTGATAAACAGACTTGTACGAAAATATTTATAGCCACGCTTTTTGTAGTGGCAAAAAACTGGAAAATGAGGGGATGTCCTTCAATTGGGGAATGGCTGAACAAATTGTGGTATATGCGGGTGATGGAATACTATTGTGCTAAAAGGAATAATAAACTGGAGAAGTTCCAGGCGAACTGGAGAGACCTCCAGGAAGTGATGCAGAGTGAAAGGAGCAGAACCAGAAGAACATTGTACACAGAGACTGATATACTATGGTAAAATCAAATGTAATGGGCTCCTGTACCAGCAGCACTGCAATGACACAAGACAGCTCTGAGGGATTTATGGTAAAGATGCTACCCACATTCAGAGGAAGGACTGCAGGAAAGGAAACATATAAGATAAACAATTGCTTGAATGCATGGGCTGAGGCGGACATGAATGGGAAATAGACCCTGAACCAGGACACATGTTACAACCAGTGGAAATGTGCGTTGGCCATGGGTGGGGGGAGAGCGGGGGGTGAAGGGGAAAGTAGGGGCATAAAGTATGTAAACAGGTTAAAAACAAATATTAATAAATGTCTAATAAAAAATAACTTAAAAAAAAAAAAGATTGTGTGGAGTAAGAGTTGAAACCAGATTTGTAACAACTACCTAGTAATGGAAAGCTAAATTAACACAATTTAGCATATCATTAACCAATTCTTTACACAAACACTCCTATCAACCTACCACCTTCATAGTTGGTTTTGGATGTCTATTTATACCTATTGTGGTGATAGAAAGTGTTTTCAGTTTTCTTGAGCAGAATTAAATTATAAGTTAGTCTAAGTTTTTAACCTCAAGAGCAGCTAGGTAGCCCAGAGGATAGAGCATCAGTCCTGGAGTCAGGAGCACTTGGCCTCAGACACTTCCTAGTTGTGTGACTGGGCAAGTCATAGCCCCTGAGATTTATTTTTAATATAACCTGAATTATTTCTATATTTGGGTTTTGAATTAGAGACTCAAATAAGCCTCAGTATTTATTCCTTTATGCCTACCCAAAGAACTTCCATCATAGGACAGGAAAGCAAGATTATAGAAGAGATTGTGAGGTCTAGCTTATTCAGTTAATAGAACTAGCTGATGTGATGTCTCCACATATAGCCCAAATGAATCTTTCAGCTTCTCAGTTTTGACTGAGTAAAACTGGACTTCTTTCCTGGGTAGCTGGGCAACAGGCGACCTTTAAGTGACTAACCTACCTAATAATCAGGGGACAACAATCACCTCATTGGCTACTCACCAGTTAGACATATCTTGGGATGTGCAAGGGAGAGGCTAAATAATGAGCTCCCAAAGTTGTCTATAGATCTTCTTGAGGAGAATTTGGAGTCTTTGGTTATTTAGAGGTTCATAGATCATTAGTTTATGGTTAAATGCAAGCCTAATCAATAAATGTATATTTTTACCTGAAAGCCAGTCTCTCAGATTTTTTAATTGTCACACCCTGTTTGCTTAATCCTTGCACTTCTGTCTTAGAGTTGTTACTGAGGCAGAAAGTAAAGATTTAGGGAGAGGAAAAAGCTTTTATCTTCAGGTCTATTTCTAGACATGGTACTGCCTATAGGTGTTTTGGATCATATTGATTGAAATTTGTGTGTAAAAAAATGTTACTCAAGTAAACAACCCAAAACACAGAAAGCAGTCCTCTGAAATTCAGTTACCACATTTCCAAAATGTTATGAGAATGGAAGATAAACTTTACCTGGGTTAAGTGAAAGGACAACTGTTTTCTTTCCTCATTCTGACTTTTTCATTGAATTACTATAACCACTTTTTGACCCTTTAGGCTTCAGGACTGGGTATCCACCATTTTAATTTTTGCTTTTCATTGGAGAAAACCAAAATGAAAGAAGGTAGACAGACTTCTGTGTCTTTCTTGCCTAAGTATTTGAGTGACACTTGACAAACAATGAAACAGAATCTGTTGGTAGTTAAAACTGGTAATAAATTTTCTTAGGTTTGCAAGTTTAATATGAATTGAGATAAATACATTGAGATGAGCCCCAAGGGGTATGAAAGGTTTACCTTACCAGTCCAGTTCCATGGCAGGAGGGACAACCAAGGACCTGAGACCTTTGACATAGAAAACTACCCCAAACATGATAAGTAACATTAAACCTACTCTAGGATTGGGCTTTTAACATGAATAAACCTGTTAAGAACCCATGACCTGACTTAGCAGAGCCAAGCTTTTGATCCACAAAAAAGATTTACTTTCTAAAAATCATATATAAAAGGAGAAGATGGGATTGAAGCATGTTCCAAGGAACAATACCTGCTGACTGCCCATAGCTGGGACTATGGAAGAAGATGAAGAGATAGCTAAAAGTCTTGGGTTCTTATTACTTTGGGAGCAAAGCTCAACAGACATATTTGAAATGTGAATTTTTTTGTAAAGTTCTGCCATCATCCTCTCAACCCTGCTTTGGAGAATTTGTCTATTAGAATCCTGCTTTTTTCTAATGCAGAACCACATTTTCCACACTGAGAAGGTACCCCATAGCTCAGGGATGGCTCAGAAACTGCAGATGTCCCATCAGCCTCCACAGGAAGCTCCAGGGTGGTATGCACTTCTAGTTTTATAGGCCATGGACCTCCTATTCAAAGCCCAGCACAAGGAAGGGTGCACTTCAGTGTCTCCTTATATCACAGTCCTGGGCAAGTGGCAAATTTATATTACTGGGGCATCTAACTCTAAGAGAAAAAGGGTGTGTGTGTGTGTGTGTGTGTGTGTGTGTGTGTGTGTGTGACAGACAAATAGACAAAAAAAAATAGCTGCAAAATTATATGTAGCCCTGTGCTGCTTTGCCCTGCTTTTATTTATTTTTAAAAATTTTATTTTTATTGTCATTGCAAAACCCACTTCCATATTGGTCTTTGTTGTAAGAGCACACTCATAAATAATAATAAAAACCTCCAAATAAAACTGCAAATACATGAATGTGAAAGATAGTCTTCTGCCCTGCTTTTAAAAAGGACTTCAACCTCACTGCCTTGTTCCCACTATAAGACATGGCCACAAGTCATACAGGTTGTTCCATGGCACCTTTGTCGTGGGCCCAAGCTTCTTTCCAGCATGGGAGTCAGCCCTTTGGCATGTCTAAAGGAGTCCCTATAGCTCTTTTAAAACACCTTTCCTAATTGGGTATTTGAAATCTTTTAAAATATTTTTCCTAGGACATGAACACAGCAATTAGTCCATTTAAGATTTAGTTCCACTACTTTACAAAGTTAATCGAAAGTAACAAAGTAGTTTTTGGCACCAAAATCCACTTTCAGTTCACTAACCAGCAGTACTAAACAAGGAGATGGGGTATGGTGGACACCAATTATATTCTCTCTAGTATGCACTTAATCAAATGTTCTCTATACTTCATTTAATATTTTAAATAAATATCTGAGATGGAATTGAGTCTTCCTCAGGCTTCTGAATTGTCTTGAGATTTTATAGATTCATCTGGATTGAGAGAAAGCAAGGTCCAAGAGTCCAGGTCCTGAGTTCGAAATGCAACAAATGCCCATATGGGACATCAAGCAGAGTGCAATTGTCTTGAAAAGGGAAGGGTTGGAGGAAAGATGGGAGACCAACTCTGAATTCAATGGAGGGTCTCCAAATGAGAATATTCTTTTCTCCTTCCCCAAATACTGATAAACCTAAGGCGAAGGCCTCTTAGATGTGACTTCACCAAGGACAAAAGATGTTGAGGCTGGGCCTGGTTTGGTTTGTATCAGTTCTCAGAAGTCACAAAATCCCCCACCTCCATACCTGAAAAAAAGGCTTATCCCTGAATAAACTTTGAATTCCAGATTTTTCTGAAGGACAGATTTGAACAAAGTCTAAAATATTTCCTTTGGTTGCAACATTGAAGCTACCTGAATCCCTGAAAGGTAGTCATTATGGTAGAACTTCCTTCCCAACAAAATACTACTGTAGACAATAAGGGGCCACCCTGACCTTTTCAAAGTGCATCTTAATATGGAGGAATTTGTAAACAAAATCATCCCCTCCCTTCCCCCAAGCTTCACTGCAGGGTTTACAGACTAAGATTTCTTAAATTCCAATCCATTCTTTGTACTCTGGATGAGTACAAGCTCCAGCCCACTCATTAATTAAAGTAACTGATTTTTATGTTGGAGATTAAAGACATTCTAATTCTTTAATTTTTAAGAACTAGTATAAAGTTGGCTTTATTGTCAAGTTAGAAGTGTGGAACCAATTTGTTCCCGGAAGGACAGTCACTCTCCTGGTTGCCTTTCACATCCTCTAAGCTGGAGACCCCAGGAAGAATCAAGATGGTCTTGAGGCCTCAAAGAAGATGTCTTTGTCTAGACAATCTCCCACTATGAGGCTATGCTCCTTGGCCACCCAATTGAAGATGAAACAGCCAGGCTTGCCTATGATTTCTGCCTGCCTCTGTGAAGTCATCTCCACTGCTT
This sequence comes from Gracilinanus agilis, assembly GCF_016433145.1. Lineage (NCBI taxonomy): Eukaryota > Metazoa > Chordata > Mammalia > Didelphimorphia > Didelphidae > Gracilinanus > Gracilinanus agilis. The sequence continues at coordinate 39,077 of NC_058135.1, read as the reverse complement.
TGACCAGACAGCCAGTACCTGTGGACCAAGAAGACCATGATTAACCTGAGACCCTATGGCTATCCCTCAACCCCAACCTTGGGAGTAGGGGAATGAAATTGCTTATTGATCGATTAATAGCTGAGCTTTATTTATCATAGCCATTTACCATTGTAGCCAAGTTCTTAAGGCTTAGATTCAGAGCAATTTTGTGGAGGCCTGTGATACTTGTGAGGTGAATATAACTTGTTAAGGAATATAAGATTTAAATTAATATCCAACAACTCCATGTATTAATTTTATAAAGTTTATTAATAATCACTTGAGTATAAGGAATAAAAAGGAAAATAGAAGTTTAAAAACCTGATTATCTAACAAAAATAAACCCACATGAATCTCCTGGCTTTCAAAAGTCCCGTATCCACCAAAGCTGTGATCACAAGGGAAGCGCGTGAGAGATGAGACTACACCAAATTTATATCCTCCCTATGTCAGCATATAATGTGAGGACAGTGGGGTGCTGGGAATTGTAGCTTTTAGGGTAACAGATTCTAATTACACAATCCCCCTTTGATCCTTTGGGAGACTAGTCTCCCCAATGGATCATTTAAACATAACTATCTTATACCTCTAAAGATCTTCTAACTAAAGGTTCATACAATATTGCACTTTCTAAGAGGAAACCACAATAGTTAGAAATAAGAGGGAAATAGAAGAAAGAGAGAGCAAAACCAATGTTTGCTGGGCACATTGACAAAAAGCCAATTAGGGGGCAACCCCCTTTGTCATAAGAGTTTACATTCAAAATAAATGCTTTCAACCCCCCACAGTTCAATTTCACTACATCCTAAAGTTCATTCTGGATCTTTTGGTGCAGTGTGTGGTTTCTGCAGGCATCTTCATGACACTTTCTCCAAGCAGTTCACTTTCTTGATTCAGGGAGGTAGTAAGTTTCTTATCCTAAAATTACTCTCAAACAAGAAAAATTTTTATAAAACTATAATTTAAATTAATTATGCAGTCCCCCCTGAGGAGGTTGTTGACAAACACATAGATCACCCAGGGATACATGGGTGAGTTATGAGGTATGTGAATCAATTATTAAAAGGAAGTCAAAATCATAAAAAAAATAGAAGAGAAAAATCAAAATTAAATAGTATATAAAAATTCTGAATAGGCAAGAATAAGCCTATAACAGGTCCTAGAATCAGGGCCCAATAAAGTGAATTATGTCCCACAAGTCTGTAGGACAAATGAAGTAATATTGCACTTAACCAATCAGCAGTCAGGACTATAGAAAATGACCAAACTTATGAAAGACAGAAAAGGGACTAGATTTTTGTAGCAGATGGGAAATATTCCCTAGTCTGATTTGACCTTTGCTCTCAGGGATATGGGAGCCAATATTCTAGCCAAATTGACGTACTTTTCAGAATATGGCACAGGGAAATCCTGCATCTGATGTCAAACAGCCGCTTCCTGAAACCCCAAAATAAGACCTCTGTCTTGGCGCAGATTCTCATCAATTCCATTGGGATTGGTTGGTCTTCTTGACTTTGTGCTCATAGGCACTGTGCAGATTAACTTTGTTCTTCCTTGGCACTTTAGAATGGCTCTTTTGTGATCCCTTCTCCTGGAGTCAGATACAATCATTAATCAAAATCCCATAATATTTAACAATCAATGGTAGGTTTCCATAGTCTAAAGCTTTTGGGGGTGTGCATTAATATTAGGGATAATGGATATTTTAAAACTTATATTAGTACAAAATTAAAAAAAACATTAATAGTGGTAACATGTGCTTCAAGTACAAAAAATGAGAGAAAAAAGAAAACTCAAATACTCTTTTGCACATACAAGGAAAACTAATAATAATTTTTTAAAATAAAAATATATAGTTCACAATCAGTGACACACTGTATTTGCCCAAGGAGAGGCAGAATGCAAAGGTTTCTCACTCAAAAATGAGATCCATGGGGGCAGCTGGGTAGCTCAGTGGAGTGAGAGCCAGGCCTAGAGATAGGAGGTCCTGGGTTCAAACCCGGCCTCAGCCACTTCCCAGCTGTGTGACCCTGGGCAAGTCACTTGACCCCCATTGCCCACCCTTACCAATCTTCCACCTATGAGACAATACACCGAAGTACAAGGGTTTAAAAAAAAAAAAAAGGAGTCAATAGTGTGAAAAAAAAATGAGATCCATTTCCTTTTTAACTTAGCTATGATCCACAGTGTGAGTGTACATATTTTTCACTAAGAAAACAGCTTTATAAAAAAAAAAACACATTGGTATATATATAGCAACTAACTCAAGAAGTACTCAAATCCCCAAAATCATAAGAGCACATTTAAATGACAATAGCAAACAAACCTGCTATCATTAGAATTCACATGAGTCTCTATAGCCACTGAAGCTCATGAATACTTGTCACAATTTCTTCAAATCTGGCTAATCTTTTAACCTTGGCTGAGATATTTTTAACAAAGTCTATTACTGCCATCATTCCAAAATTTGGCAGAAGAGCCCAGAAAAACCACAAACCTCTGTACTGCTGATGAAAATCTTTTGGGTCCAAAATATCACCAAGAATCTAGATCATTCTGGTGGAAGGGTAGAGTAAGCTGAAGAATTACAAATATAAAAAACCATTCAGAAGCTACTAGGCTTCATGGGGAATGCTCCTTCTCACGGGCCATTCAGAGGTACCACACCCCCTAGAAAAACTTTACCATCTCCAGATGAACCTCCCTCCTCTTGCATGAGACTGTAACAGCCGTAAAAGGCATGTCTTTGTATGTCCCATCCATTGCAGTGTGGAGGTGAGGGCTACAATAGTGAAAATCACTTCAGACATTTCATCCATTACATTTTTATAAATGCACAGGTGGGGAATATAATAGTGCTATAGTACTTCACTTCAGCTACTAAATGGACCCTTTACCTCTTGTTACAAACAACTCAGAGGTAGGCAAATGATCAATTAGAGGTAGCAGCGCTCCTAGATATCTGAAAATCACTTTCTGAAGTGATAATAAAGTGAAAATAAAAATTATTTAATTAAATTCATTAAATTTTCCAAAGGTTGTATACAGGTTGTAACCCCCTTGATGGAGTCCATCCATCATCATCTATATGACAATTAACAAAGGCAAAAGAGGCACAAAAGGCCGTTTAGGCAACATGTGACCTTGATGGATCTGGTGACAAACCCAGCATCTATAAGGACCTATGGTTTTGCTATGGAAAAGAGTTTGCGCAAGTTGTTTATGGATTTTTACAATGGTATTTTTTCCACTCCAGTCATATGGGGAGGTACAAATAAAAACAGTATGACAGTGCAAATAAAAACAATGTAACAGAACATATAGCTAATAGCCAATACATAGTAACTTAAAGTGACTTAGGGTAGTAGAATATATTAGATTAGATCATTATGTGAACTAAAAAAACAAAATGAAAATGTAAAACAAACAATCAGCAAATACAGTATATGTGACAGGATACAGGCACTGAATTAAAGAGTCCTTTTCTCCAATTCTGATAGCTGTGTTACAGAGACTTCTTTATTTGGAGGGGAACAAAACGGGAACACTTAACATCAATTTAAAAAATGGAATCTGGAGTTCCGGTTAAGATGGTGGCAGAGTAAGGAGCAGCTGCTCGATCTCTCCTAACCGATGCATACAAGACTCCTCAAGGGGACATAAAAATGAACCCAGACAATCAAAGGAACACCACAACGGGGTACAGCATTGAAGGTACGCAGAATCGGGGTATTTTCACGCTATAAAGGGGTGAAACAGCTCTTATTAAAACGCGAGAGGAAGAAGCTACTCCACCCCCACACACACACACCACGCACAGCACCAAGGCCAACGCACAAGAGTGAAAGCAGGATTGGAGCAACCAGTAAACCACTAGCAGCCCCAGGGCTTGTACCTGTGAGTTGCCAGACGTGGGACCCCAAGAGGCTGGGGGGGACACGTGGACTTTTCCTGCGGCGCTGCCCTGGGTGTGAATCTCTAAAGCAGGGAATTTCCCCAGCGTCTTGTGTGGGTGAAAGCTCTGCCCGGGGCTTGAATGAAAAGCCCTAAAGCAGGGACTTTCCCCAGCTTCTTGGGAGTGGGGGGGTGTGAAGGCTCTGTCCCGGGCGTGAATCTCTAAAGCAGGGACTTTCCCGAGCCTATGTGCGGGTGAAGGCAGGGCCCTGGGAGTGAATTAAGATTTTCAGGGCAGGATAGGACATCTAGTGAGGACCCGGTGCAGACGGGAGCGCGGCTGTGGAAGCAGCCCCTGAGACCATTGAAGGAGCCTCGGGCAGAGGGGCAGACCAGGGACTACCGGGAGGCCTGACCCCGAGGACAAAGAGACCGGAGCCATTGGGAACTTAGAGGGGGCAGGCAGACCCTAAGTGTGAAGACAAAGCTGAAAAGGGACGGGGCTAACAATGGCAACACAGAAGAAAAAGATTAGTAAGAAAAATGCTGGAACACTCGACAACTTTTACACAGAGAAAATCCAGACCACAGAGGAGGACAAACAAATAACCAAACCTTCCCCCCTCAAAAAATGAAAGCTGGTCACAAGATATTGAAGAGTTCAAACATGAGATGTTGAGGAAGATGGAAGAAATCTGGCAAGAAAATAACAGTTTAAAAGGCAGAATTTCACAATTGGAAAGTGAGGCAAGTCAACTGAAGACCAAAAATGACCAGATTGAAAAGGAAAACCAAAAGATTATAGCCGAAAACCAAAAGATTATAGCTGAAAACCAGTCCTTAACGGCTATAATCGAACAATTAGAAACCAATGATCTCTCAAGACAACAAGAACAAATAAAACAAAGTCAAAAGACTGATAAAATAGAAGGAAACATGAAATATCTCAATGACAAAGTGACAGACCAAGAAAACCGGTCTAGAAGAGACAATTTGAGAATCATTGGTCTTCCAGAAAAGGCAGAAATTAAAAGAAACTTGGACTCCATACTTAAAGAAATTATTCAGCAAAATTGCCCTGAAGTTCTACAACATGAGGCCAATATAGACATTGAAAGGATCCATAGAACACCCTCTACACTCGATCCAGATAAGAAAACGCCCAGGAATATAATTTCCAAATTCAAGAGCTTCCAAGTAAAAGAAAAAAATCTTACAAGAAGCCAGAAAGAGACAATTCAAATATCAAGGAGCACCAATAAGGATCACACAGGATCTGGCAGCCTCCACGCTAAAAGACCGCAAGGCTTGGAATATAATATTCAGAAAGGCAAGAGAGCTGGGCCTTCAGCCACAGATCAACTACCCAGTGAAACTAACCATATACTTTCAGGGGGAAAGTATGGGCATTCAACAAAATTGAAGAATTCCAAGTTTTTGCACAAAAGAGACCGGGATTAAATGGAAAGTTTGACATTCAACCACAAATATCAAGAGAAAGATGAAAAGGTAAATAAGAAACAGAGGAAAAAGAAAGAAAACTCATAGTCTTTTAAGCTTGACTATTTAAGGGCATAAATAAGATCTAATTATCTGTATTACTAGGTGGAGAAATGCTATGTATAATTCTCTGTAGTGAACTCTATTCACTATTATAATATTCACTATTATAGCAACCAGAAGAATAATTCATAGGGAGAGGACAGGATACTGAATGGTCTAAGAAGACATGGGGGGTGGAAAAGAGGGGGGAACAGTAGGGGACACCAAGGAAAATCTGAGTAAATAAGAAAAATAGGATATTCTATTACACACAAAGAGGACATGGGAAGGGGGAGGGGATAAATACTATCACAAGAAGGAGAGGAAGAGAGCATTAAGAGGTAATAATGAAACCTTACTCTCAGTGTAATCAACCGGGAGAGGGAAGAGTGACTTTAATATCCATTCAGATAAAAAACTTTATCTAATCCTACTGAGAAAGTCAGAAGGGATAAACCAAAGGGAGCAGGGGAGTGGGGAGGTCAAAAAAGGGAGGGGAGAAGAAGGGGGAAGGAATTCATTAGGCCTTTAAAAAACAAAAAGAGGAGAATAACAATGGAGGGGGAAGAAAGGGAAGTCAATCAAGGGAGTGGATAAGGGATACCGGCTCAAAGTAAATCACTGGTTTAAAAAAAAGAAAATAGTGTAAGAAGAAGGGGTGGGTCTAAGAGAGGATACAAAAATGTCAGTGAATGCACAACTGACAATTGTAACTCTGAATGTGAATGGGATGAACTCACTCATAAAACGGAAGCAAATAACAGAGTGGATCATAAACCAAAATCCTACCATATGTTGTCTACAAGAAACACATATGAGGCGGGTAGACACACACGAGTTCAAGGTTAAGGGTATGAGCAAAATCTTTTGGGCATCAAATGAGAAAAAGAAGGCAGGAATGGCTATCATGATCTCTGACAAAGCCAAAGTAAAAATAGATATGATTAAAAAAGACAGGGAAGGTCATTACATCCTGATTAAAGGCAATATAAACAATGAGGAAATAACACTGCTCAATATGTATGCACCAAGTGGTATAGCATCCAAATTCATAAAGGAGAAACTGGCAGAGCTCAAGAAGGAAATAGATAGTAAAACCATAATAGTGGGAGATCTAAATATTCCTCTTACAGATCTAGATAAATCAAACCAAAAAATAAATAAGAAAGAGGTAAGAGAGGTGAATGAAGTCCTAGAAGAATTAGATTTAATTGATATGTGGAGAAAAATAAATAGGGACAAAAAGGAATACACCTTCTTTTCAGCTGCACATGGTACATTTACAAAGATTGACCATGTAATAGGGCATAGAATCATGGCAAAAAAATGCAAAAGAGCAGATATAATAAATGTAACTTTCTCAGATCATAATGCAATAAAAATAATAATTAGTAAGGGCACCTGGACAGGCAAGTCAAAAACCAATTGGAAATTAAACAATATGATTCTTCAAAACCAAATTGTCAAAGAAGAAATCATAGAAACCATCAACAATTTCATTGAAGAGAATGACAATGATGAGACATCCTACCAAACTCTGTGGGATGCAGCCAAGGCAGTACTCAGGGGGAAATTTATATCCTTGAGTGCATATATTAACAAATTAAGGAGGGCAGAGATTAATGAATTGGGTATGCAACTCAAAAAATTAGAAAGCGAGCAAATTAAAAACCCCCAGATGAAAACTAAATTAGAAATACTAAAAATTAAGGGAGAAATTAATAAAATCGAAAGTAAAAGAACTATTGAATTAATAAATAAGACTAGAAGCTGGTATTTTGAAAAAAACATAAAATAGACAAAGTACTGGTCAATCTAATAAGAAAAAGGAAAGAAGAAAACCAAACTGACAGTATTAAAAATGAAAAGGGAGACCTCACATCTAATGAAGGGGAAATTAAGGCAATTATTAAGAACTATTTGACCCAATTATATGGCAACAAATATAACAGCAGAAGAAATAGAATACCTAAATAATCCCATATCAGAAATAGAAATTGAACAAGCCATCAAAGAACTCCCTAAGAAAAAATCACCAGGACCTGATGGATTCACAAGTGAATTCTATCAGACATTCAAAGAGCAACTAATCCCAATCCTATACAAATTATTTGATATGATAAGCAAAGAAGGAGTCCTACAAAATTCCTTTTATGACACAAATATGGCACTGATCCCAAAGCCAGGTAGACCAAAAACAGAGAAAGGAAACTATAGACCAATCTCCCTAATGAACATAGATGCAAAAATCTTAAATAGAATATTAGCAAAGAGCCTCCAGCAAGTAATTAAGAAGATCATCCACCATGATCAAATGGGATTTATACCAGGAATGCAAGGATGGTTCAACATTAGGAAAACCATCCACATAATTGACCATATCAACAGTCTAACAAACAAAAACCACAGGATTATCTCAATAGATGCTGAAAAAGCCTTTGACAAAATACAGCATCCATTCCTATTGAAAACATTGGAAAGTATAGGAATAGAAGGACCCTTCCTAAAAATAATAAACAGTATATACCTAAAACCATCAACAAGCATTATATGCAATGGGGATAAATTAGAAGCCTTCCCAATAAGATCAGGAGTGAAACAGGGATGCCCATTATCACCTCTATTATTCGACATAGTACTAGAAACACTAGCAATAGCAATTAGAGAAGAAAAAGAAATCGGGGGTATCAAAATAGGCAATGAGGAGACTAAGCTATCACTCTTTGCAGATGATATGATGGTCTACTTAAAAAATCCTAAAGAATCAACTAAGAGGCTGGTAGAAATTATCAACAACTTTAGCAAAGTGGCAGGATACAAAATAAATGCACATACATCTATACATTTCCAACACATTAGAACAGCAAGAGGTAGAAAGAGAAACACCATTCAAAATCACCCTAGACAATATAAAATACTTGGGAATTAATCTAACAAAACAAACACAGCTATTATACGAAAACAACTACAAAACACTATAACAAAAGATCAAGAATATCAAAGGAAATAATGAAAAAAAAATGTGAAGGAAGGGGGCCTAGCAGTACCAGATATTAAACTATACTATAAAGCAGCAGTCACCAAAACAATATGGTACTGGCAAAGAGATAGAAGGGAGGATCAGTGGAATAGACTTGGTGTTAATGATGTCAGCAAGACAGTGTATGATAAACCCAAAGAGCCCAACTTTTGGGACATGAATCCACTATTTGACAAAAACTGCTGGGAAATTTGGAAAACAATATGGGAGAGATTAGGTTTAGATCAACATCTCACACCCTACACCAAGATAAATTCAGAGTGGGTGAATGACCTGAATATAAAGAGGGAAACTATAAATAAGTTAAGTGAACACAAAATAGTATACCTATCAGATCTCTGTGAAGGGAAAGATTTTAAAACCAAGCAAGAGTTAGAGAAAATTACAAAATGT